>NW_010129403.1:0-21643 GCF_000699245.1 Pterocles gutturalis | reverse complement strand
GTAGATACTGTAGAGATACTATTTTCTCAACAAAAAACATTTAAAAATTTGCAAAAAAGCACTTTTATCTGTACCTTGTCAAGTCGTACATAGGAATATAAATGGCTACTACTGCAGAAGAGCAGTTTGGGGTATAGATTTTGACATCTAGTGAATACAAGTCTAAGAGCATGCAGGAACTAGTCCCACATCCCTGTCCCAAAGAGAGATGGGAAACTGATCACCATCAACTAAATCTATAAATAAGGTTTAGATAAGAGAACAATTAATTGTACACATACCTTTGTGGATATTCTATTCCTGACCTAGCTCGGCTCTTTTCAGCCATGCAGGTCAATTTTGCTATACTAACGACCAGGAAAAAACAATTTACTCTGTCTTGATTGCTGGTGACAGCAATTCTTCAGTTTTAATTGTTGGACTATTCCTTTTTCCTTTCTGCAAATGCTTTCAGGTCTCAGAGCTGAGAAGAGTATGGAGATGGAAGAAGGCAGACTTGGACCAGGCATGCTGGCACAGGACCATGTCCAAATCAGGCAACACAGTCTAACCTGCTCTGTACTCAAATTATCCTCACTAGTTCATTTACAACTAAACACTCAAATTTTGTTTTTGTGCAGCCTCACAGTACCATATATGTTTTGGGACAATAATAATGACAAACAACTGTCAAAATACCACAAAACCACAATTAATACAAACAGTAGTATTTTATTTTGTTATAGCTGTAGAACCAAACTGAGGTGTACAAGCTTAGTAATCAACCAAGTGATGCTTGAGTGAGTGTTCTGGTTAATACCTCATGTTTTACAATGTGATACTAACTCACAATTAAGGAAACTGCCGCTTGAAATATAAGCAGACTACTAACATCAGAAAATTTTCATTCCTCCACTATGAGCTCTCACACACTTGGATATGTTTTCCCAATGAAATGAAAAAGGAATATATTTGAAGGAAAGAATCCGCCGACGTGAAATGGCTTTGACCCTAACAGCAATACCAAATGGGTTTACTTTCCCAAATACTCACCTATTGAGGATTTATTTTTTTTTCAGGTATCTTTGCTTAGAGATCTCATAGAAATGACAAAATCCCACTGTATTCTTGGCCAGAAAATTAGCTGTTAGATAGGTTGATAGGGCTATAAAACGTATTTGAAAACCTTCTGGCATCAGCAATCCCCTACTGCCAGTCAAGGTGAAACACTTTATGTCAGTAAGTGTCACTTAGCAATTGTTCCTATGAGACTTCTATTACAACCTCTTCTGGAAAGACTAGATAGTCTATTAAAAAGCACAGGAAGACCCAATGAAAAGCTTTCTTGGCTTACTAGAATTACCTGTGCTTGATTTACTCTGCTGCCTCAAGGACACATCCACATAGAAAATGGAATGCAAAATTTGCACAGCAAAGAAAAGGTTAACTTTTCCCCCGTCCTGTACAGTTGCTCTAATGCAGCCAGATAGGCGGGAAAATTGAACCTCGGGTTGCTGCAGCATAAATAATCACTGTGTGTGCACTAATTAGTAAGATATTTCTTAAACCTCCTTCTGAATTATCTCAACAAACTTGCATCTCAGTCTTTGAGTTGAGGCCGAGTGTGGGTAATTGTGCAACCCACAGATAACCTGCTTAAGAAAAGCTATTTTCAATATGATAGTGTCCTGTATGGGCATGCACCTTTTTCTGAGAAAGAACTACTTGGTTTTTGTGACTGGCAACCATGATTTAAATGGAAATTTTCGTTAAATATGTGATAATGTGCATCTAAGGCAAGCATGGAAATACCAAACTGAAGACATTTAAAAGGAAATTCATATTTCATATTCACAAAAGGATTGAATGGTACAAAGCTGAAAAGAGAATGAACTCGTTTCTCAAGAGATCCCATGGCAATAGATATCAGTATTTCCTTCAGAGATTATATAGATATGAAAGTACATGTTTAGAATCTCACGCCTCCATCTTATATAGCTTTCTCATAATGTACAATAGTTACAATAGCAGAAGTAGTATTAGGGTTAATTTGTAATTTTTTTTTTTACTGCGTTTAAAAATATGGAGATAGAGAAGCTTGTATGAGGACAGATACAACACCTTATTTCCAAAAACATCTAAGGAATTTGTCAAATGAAGGTACGAAAAGAACACTATTACAGAGGATAGATATACGTGTAATTATAATATTGGTTCAACTACAGATAACATCAATCATTTTGTTCTCTCAGTTTTGGAAACTGTTCTGTAAGGATCAATTTTCCTAAGTTAGTCTGATGCATATAGCAACGCTTTCATAACAGAAATTTTTGTATACAGTAGAGGCATTTATGGCAGATGTTTAATGTAAAATTACTGCAAAATTACTGCAAAACTTCATTGCCAACTGTTAGGAAACAGACAACAAATTTGGCATGCCCTTTAAAAATTATGCACTTTAGGAAATTACTAGCACCTTTCTTTTTTTCAGGAAAATTATTACATTGCCCTGTAGATTCCTTCCCCCAAAATATATTTTTTTTAACTGCTTCCTTGCCATGGCTCCTTAAGCAAACAATTATGGCTTTTTTCAAAGCAATTTATTTCTTCTGTTTTCTAAAGGCTCTGCAATTTGAAAATGCATGCAGAAAAGTGCTGGGAATACGCAGTCCACTATTTATTAGTTACTGTTGCTTTTAGCAACTACACCACCACTACATATCCTGTCATTGATCTGCATGTTCCTACTGAAATCAATGGAGAATTCTACAGGAAAAAAAGATAAATAATCAAAGGCAGGAAACTGTCTTCTAATGAACAAACCTGAAGACTATCACAACTCTCATTAGCAAAATAGACTACAAATCCAGAGAGTTACTGATGTTAAGCTTAGTGCCAATCAGTATGAGCTTGTGATCATGCTCATTTAAAGAGTTGCCACAAACCCAGATTCTGCTTATCTCCACAGCTCTCCTTCCAGAACATGAAATGTAGCTTCATTATTTTGCCCTCCTTTCCCAAACATACTGTTAGACTCCCTAGGCATCAGATGACTTCCTTAGTTTTGTTCATCGTCAGCATTTTAGACTGATCTGAGAAAGAAAATGTGCTTAGAATAGCAATCAGGCGTGGAAGATCATTATTGATAACAAGAAGGACCATCTAAGCAATCTACTCATGAACAAAACATAATGGAAAAGAAATTCTAAACTGTACTTGCATATTTAAGTAACCACTACATCTGACCTGTCACAATGCTTAGAGGAAGCTTAGACTGTAATAGAAAGTTTATTCAAGGTTTTAGAAGATTCTGTTTGATTTTTGCAACTCCATTACGTGACTCAAAGGCCTACGTAGCCAGAACGGAGTTTCCACATGCCCAGGGAGGGAGAGAGAATAAACCCATTAGTTTTGTTACTACTTCATCTTACTCCACACACTACCTTGCACGTAATTAATTTTAAATTACTTCAAACTACATCACAGAATCATAGAATGGCTTGAGTTGGAAGGGACCTTAAAGATCATCTAGTTCCAACCCCCCTGCCATGGGCAGGGACACCTCCCACTAGCCCAGGTTGCTCAAAGCCTCATCCAGCCTGGCCTTGAACCCCTCCAGGGATGGGGCATCCACAGCTTCTCTGGGCAACCTGGGACACTGCCTCACCACCCTCACAGTAAAATTTTTTTTTCCTAGTATTTAATCTAAATCTCCCCTCTTTCTGCTTAAAACCATTACCCCTCGTCCTATCCTTGCATCCCTCGATCAAGAGTCCCTCCCCATCTCTCCTGTAGCCCCCTTTCAGCACTGGAAGGCTGCTCTAAGGTCTCCCCGGAGCCTTCTCTTCTCCAGGATGAACAACCTGAACTCTCAGCCTGTCCTTGTATGGGAGGTGCTCCAGCCCTCTGGCCAGCTTTGTGGCCCTCCTTTATATCTACTCCAACAGGTCCATGTCCTTAAAATATAATTATTTGTGTTTCTACTTGTATATTTATTTTGTTATATTAAACTTTTCTGTAAATGTAATGCTACAATAGTATCTTAAATAATTGCGAAATTTGTAAAGGCCACTAGAGAATTCAGTGTCTCAACTGATGCTAGCCTGCCATCTGCTACCAAAGGGGCACATATGCTTTGGATTTACTAACCCATTTATCATGCCAGAGGTTACATTGGCATGAATAGCCACTCCTGTAAATAATAGATAGTGTCAGGGAATTCAGTGTGGTAATGATTCTTCTGAACAATATTGTTCAAAATAATTAAATATTCAGAATAGACAGTCTAAATTTTAACTAATTTTATTTTCTTATGATAATTTTGTAATTCTTTGGGTTTGATGTGCAAGGTTAAGTTAAAAAAAATTAAAAAGCACATATAAAATACAAAGGTTTTCTAGAAATAAGGTTTCATGCAGATGGCAGTTTCAGCTTTGCTCTATATTTTCATATTCTGTGTAACTGTAGAAATGGATAGTTGGTATCAAACGACATAAAAAGTCTTAAGGAAATCTGTATATCCTTTATGCAATGAAGCATGAAGTAATTGCATTGAAAATGTAGTCTCTGATCTTGCAGACATTCCATTTCCCCAGCATACCTTCCAAATAATTGGCTTTCATATAAGTGAAAAACAGAGGAGCTTGGGAATTAAATCCAGTTCCCTGACTGTCTGGGTGAACTTTCATGAGAGCTATTCACCACAGATTATCCAGCTTCACTTCTGTTTTGTAGGTGAAAGTAAAAAAATGGCATTAATGAAATACCATAATTTTACAATCTGTTTGAAAATGTTTCAGGTAGAAATTGTGTCTATAAGTATCTATGATCACAAGATATCAAAATCCTTTAATCGAAAAATATATCTTATGTGGTAAATGTAAAGAAACTTTGTCTCCATCTACCCGATTCCTAGTAACTGCCATTTTAACTGGTCCATCAGACCCTTCCATTAGTGTTTATTTATAGATCTTAGCTATGTAACTGCTCCAGGAGTTTCCAATGGACATGCCAAGTCACACTATGCTCCACAACCAGTTGCTAAAAAAAATTATTCCATCTTACCACTTCTATATTACTAATTCCATAAAGAATGCAAAACAAACTGAAGGAGAGTGGGTGGGTGAGGTGCAAGGAAAAAAAAAAAATATGTTTTTTCCTGCTCCTCAGTGATGCAGGCAGTTGGATGTCACATAGTCTTCAGAGTTTCAGAGAAAGAACCTCAGTTATTAGCAGGAATATGGCACCTTTTTTCTGTTTTTATTTTCTTTCTCCTCACACAACCTTACACTTGTTTAATTTAAAACTACAGATACTGATAAGAAGTCTCTTTTTGGTTGTGGCTTAGTGGCGGTTTGTTTTGTTTTTTCTTCAAAAAAAAAAAAAAAAAAAAAGGGAACAAGAAGGAAAAACCCAGATACAGACCATTCATGGTCTACATGTCCCTTCACACACGAGAAAAGTCAAACCCTGCTTGTTTTATTACCTGGTGCTAATACTGCCTGGTACAGCAGACACAGCTGTTCTACTTCATTGAATAACAATTAAATACAACTTTCTGATCACACCAAAGGCAAAAGCAAGAGCTCAGTTAGGAATCCCAAAATGCTAACAGTATTATTTCTAAAGAGCACATACATGATCATCCTCTAGGTGTGCAGCTTCTTGCTTACCTTCTAAGCTTTGCTTTCTGTAAGGCTGAAGGAAGTGAGTACAGTTACACAGGGGTACCAGCAATCTAGCAGTCACTTAACAATCCTGCTGTACCCACTTGGGAGAGCAGTGTTTCGAGTGAAGAGTTGCTTGTTGATCCAAGAGAACTTACTGCAATTCTGCTGTGCACGCAGGTAAGGGAGAGCTTTGGCAACGTGATTTATATAGATGATTGATATATGCGAGAGTGGATGTGAACATGTCATTTAACCATCCAAAAACAGAGTAATTCAAAACAAAAATGAAAACATTTTTGACACTTCTCCAGCTTTTAAAGAAGTGCATAAGAGTTAAGGTACTCAAGTGACATGGAATTTTGAAGGATGGCACATATATTATAGTAAGCTTGTCCTCATTTAATGCACAAGCTTTTATACTGAAGCAAAATAGAGATGTGATTATCAATCTGTATTATTTACTGAGTAAACAAACATCCTGAAAGATTCTTTCCTCATGGCGTATACAATGCAGACAGTACATTTTTTCAAGGCAACATTCAATTCTCATTTCTACAAGACCTTGGAAAATTCAAGGTACTGTATTAGAATACATGCTGTGCATTAAGTACTCTGAAGACAATTTTTCCATTCCACTTAACCCTTCACCAAGTTCTGCTTCTGACAATTTTACTTACGCATCCTCAAACAGTGTCTTTAAGTGTTCTGCAATAGGCTATACAAAAGATGCCGTATGAGAACCAGAAATATATATTATATAATAAATTGTATTTGTAAGGTATATTTCCAGAAAGTATTTCTGATAGAGTGCAGTTTCTGTAAAACACAGGATGATACTGGGTAAAAAATTGGCCTATCCTTTTAACTATCACTCATTACTGCAAAGAAACTATTAAAAGTACCTTTTTTTTTTTTACCAGCACCAATTCAAGTTGTTACTCTTCAAGGCCACTGAACGTTGTACATTTTATTTTTAACTCAACTAGGTGAATTTTATCTTAAAATTAGTATCTTGCCCTTTTAAATTTTTTTTTTTTAACTTTAAAAAAAATGATCTTAATGCTTGAAACCACTGAAATGTCCTTGGAGAACATAGTACCTGAATGCTTGAAGAGATAGAAATTACTAAAAACTGTCTGTGAAATAAAGTAAGATGGTATTGCATTGGCTTTTACCTTTGGCATTCTTGATACGCTGACTAATAATAAGGTAAAAGAATAATATAGAAGGTCCCAGGCATGATGCCATCACCAAAGCCTCTTGAACATAGTGACTACGTCGGCTACCACTTGTGTAAGATTGCTAAGGAAGGTGATGAGGGAGGACTCTTACTACCCCTCTCCTTTCTCTTCACCTTAAGATCAGACTCTGAAATACAGTCTTCCCAGAGGGACTAAGAACCTGAAATCACTAACTTTCTTCTCATGTTCTCATCAGAAGATTCTGAACCAGCTGTGTTCAGAGTAAGACAGGTGATTTTCCCAGGCAAAACAATACTCCTTGCTGTTTTTGGAACTGAGAATTTTTCCAATAATCTTCTGTCTCAATAAACACACTATAGAGTTCTTCCAGCACAGAGAACAGGATCACAAATTACTTCACAACAGTCACCCTCTGACATACGAGAAACCTGCCTAGCACTATTTTATACACCACAGCGTGGATTTCCACATTCTACAAGAGAATGATTTCACATACTGTATTCTTACTTTCTATTGATTTGAGGTCTGTGGGCATGCAAAACCCTGATGCTTCATGTCAGGCTGCATGTGGTACCTATGCATGCACTACTAATCACTAATCACACTCTTTTTGTCATCACTTCTGCGTATATACCAGCAAATCAATATAAGCTTCATTGCTATTTTCTATCACCTTGTTCATCATGCTACACTAACAAGAATCTGATCACTTTTTTACAGTGATTACAGGTAACATTTTTCCTACCTATGTGCTGGAAACTCTTGCCAAATGGAGATTTTCAGTATGACTTATTGTTGGTTTATGTAATGTAAGCCTTTGTGAAGATACAGAGCACTTTTGTTTCTCTGTAACTTGTGTTCTTGCTATCCAAAACACTCATTGTGATTTCAAAAACCTTTGCAATTATTAAAGTTTATGGGCGTTGGCTTTTTTTTTTCATCTTTGCAGGAATTGAAGCCCCACACAGTTATACTGTGTCTCATGTGCTTCATGGCATATTAATCTGATTACCCTAAAATGTAAATTATTAGCATAATCCTTGCTAGTGACTGATACAAACACAAATGTGCACATCTTAAAGACAGAAAAATATTCAAAAACATTGACAGAAATTCAGCAAATCCTAATTCAGTCAGCACTTGATTAAAAACAGATAGGTTTACAGCATTTTTTTTTCAAGTTACAATACAACTGAAGGACACTCAAACAAATCTTGGTTTAGATTTGCAGTTCCAATGAACCGACCCACACCTGCTGCCTAAACAGCATTTCAAAGTTGGCCTGCTCATCTAGAAGTTGGTCTGTTTCTCTGCCCGGACAAACATAAAGGATAGCAGGACCATTAAAAATATTTAAAAGCACTGCAACATTTAGCACTGATAGTATACATCTAATTATTGAAATGATGATGTTAATAAAAAAAAAGGGTCAGTGATTTTATTTATTAGCAGTCTGAGTAGCAGAGGGGAAGTAATGTCTGAAATACTAACAACCAAACGAATTATAAAGGAGACTTAGAACTTTCCTTTTATTTGAGTACAAATAATGTTAGATCTAATTCAATTACATGTTAAGAGCTAACTAAATTATATGTTAAGAGCATCCTTATATCCCTTAATGCCACACAAATTCACACATTGCCATCTGTCGCTCACATACACTAATTAGTCATACAAGAATGAAAATCCATTTGTAATCGTATATTCTGAATTACAGTTTCCTGAAAGGTAAGCTTGCTTTATGTGCATAGGGCTTAAAAGTTGGCTAGGTTTGTTGACAGGGAGACTGTCTGTGGGAACCAGCTTTGTATACATATATATTCCGCTTCATACAGGTGTTTAAGTAAGTTCTGGCTTCACATTGTGTCCTACCCCACCAGGTATCTGTAAGGCAGTAAAAGCTGTCTTCACCAAGAGGCTTTCTGAAAAATAAGTGAATAGGCTAAACAATGAAGAAACTTTATTTGAAGAAAAATAAAATACTTAGCACATTATCTTAGCTGATTCTTTTAAATTCTTCCCACTATTGTCACGAAGATTCTCTAAAGAAACAAACACAAGTGGGCAAGGAACACATGTTGTATGCGCATCTGCCTTTGAACCTCTGAACACTATTTTCTACTTTAAAATGTTTCCTTGTGACTACCTCCATTAAGAAAGATGCAAAACTTCATTATTCAAACAAAACAAGTTAATATTCCTTGCACATTTATGCTACTTCATGTATAATGAATACGGATCCAGACCTCCAAAATTTAAAATCTCAGGTCACTTAAGTTTATTTGCAATATATCACATCAAGTTCAAGAGTGTACTATTAGTTTCTTTAATCAAGCAGAGCTATTTTCTACTGAAATCCAATCAGCAGAACTTAGCACCCAAAATCCTGGAATCTTAGTGGTTTCTTTAGGGTCAGCATGACCACATTTAAAATACAGAAGTCATGTTACCACCTTCAGAAAATCCAGTTAGTGATTTTGGAGTCAAAAGTCATTTGGTTGGTAATTGTTAATGATGACAATACCTGTTCATTAATCAGACTGCAGTAAAGAATTAATTTATCTTTTAGGAGTCTATTTTCCCACCAGACAAAAAAAAAAAAAAAAAGGCTTAAAGCCTCATATTGAGATTCTTACTGTTCATATATATAAAGGGGGGGGGGGGGGGTGTCTTCCTCACACCTTACATACATAATGTTACTCAAAAAAGCAGAGTATCAAAACTAAATTAATTTTGTAATATTCAATATGAACATTTTTTAAAATTCAAATCAATGAAATTACGACACATTGTCAGATATGTGGCTTATCTACCTACAGTACATAGGGAAATGTACAACAGAAATCCCCAGAATAGATGCAAGAAACAAAATAATTTGGAATCCTTTCTGACAATTGAGCTGCTCTTGGGGAAACTAAACAAAACAATCTAATATGCTGCGTACCTTTCTTACAGAAAGCGTTGGTAGAATTTCAGTCACAGTAGTTCAACAACAAAATTTATAGTATATTCAGCTTTTCTACCTTTGGATATGCTTTAGATATATCTGGATCTCAGGGAAAGAAATGTTATGTAAAAAAAAAAAAAACACACAAAAAGAAATGTCTGTGTTCGTGCTGTGTTTATTTAGCTTCCCCCTTTTAGCTATAGGGATTGTAAACACCTTTGCTTGTCCACATGTACATTTCTATATAAATACTCCTCTATAAGAGTATACTATATAAAATAAATATATAAAAAAAAAGCCACCATGGCTGAAATACCTGACACATACAGCAGTGACTGTTTCAATAGCACCATGTTTTTTGTACCCTGTAGTATTTCTATTTGCATATTAATGAAGTTGAAGGTCAGGTGCCACTAATTACAACTTATCCACTCTGTCCAAGATACCACTACCAAATACTCATGAGTGGACCTCTTAATTCCATTATGCAAATGCTACTTAAGTACAGAAATTCAAAATAGTGGCATCGAGAGGAGCATATTACCAGGAGGTAAATTGATAAATATATTCAAGAAATTGAAATTAAAAATTATTATTCAACACTAGATTAATCATTTCCAAATAATATGGGGTTTTTTTTAATTCCTTCCTGGTGTTAGTTGTAACAGAACAAAATTTACAGCATCTTGCTAAAATATATTAATTAATATTTCTGGAAGGATTCCAGCATGGGTCTGACTGGGAATATATTGAAATGAAGTAACAATTCTGATCAGTAGAAAAGTAAAGAACTGATTCTGAAATAATATGAAAATATATTGAATTGATGAAAGAAACCCACAAACAAACCACCCCCCCAAAAAAAACCAAGACCAAAAAACTCACATCTCATAGTATCACAGTTTGCTACTAGAGAAGACAAATAATACACTTTCTACAAGTAATTGTTAATGTCAAAAATAAGTAAATAGTTGCTTACTACCATAAATTGTGTTTCACGTGTAACTCCATGGCATAAAAACCCCATGATTATTAGTTCTTCGGTGTAGAGTGCTAAAAGGAATTGACCATTTATTCCAACATTATTATTGTACATGAGAGCATAAACAACTACATAACTTGAAAGGGAAGACTGCATACGAAAAATATGCCTGGAAATAAGCATTGAATTCAGACAGTTCAGCGTTTACAGACACTTGCTGAAAATGAGAATGTAGAGAATAAAATTACTTTCACAACTGTGGGAGGCAACAAATAAGACCTCCAAAGACAAAGCTATCATGTAAAAGAACATCTGCAGCCATGGAAGAGGTTTACACCATGAAGAATGTGATGAAGGTGCAAGGAAGACAACAGGTCAGCATTTCCAAGATGACATAACAGATTTGGTCTGTAGCAACACCCCCAAAAGGAATTATGGTGATACGCAGGATAAAAAAATAACAGGAAAGGGTGGAGGGTGTCTACGCTATTGGCTTTAGTAATAGAGGAAGAGGAAAATTAGTTATACTTGAGAACTGGCAAAGAACAGAGAAGTGTACCAGATGCTCAGGACATCACGGAGGGAGAAAACACCAATAGTGCAAAGTGGTAATCAGGTGAAACACTCAGGGACAAGTCTGAAGGTAACTGAGTGAAAAAACAGACTGTCAAAAGAAAAACAAGTGTGATATTATACAGTAATACAAGGAGCCAGGCCATGGAATAGAAGCATGGCACTAGTTCTGCAATAGATAAATCTTGCCTTAGTTCTTCATCCCTAATGTAAAATATAAAGGATAGCAAAGGAAAAAAAAATTATAAAGGACAGACATAAAACTCCACTTCAGTCAAATCAGCAGAAATATCCAGTTTGTTTACATAAATTAAAGCTCAAAGTAGGTAATGGTGTAAAAGAACTTCACCACTTTATGATGCTTTAAAAAAATTGATCTCCTGTTCCAATGTCTTTTATATGAAATTTTTATTCATTCTCTTGCACCAAGACTTTCTTCTTAGGACACTTGTAAATAACGGTTCAGCTTTAAAATTATAAAACTTCTCTGCAGAAAAGAAACCAATTTGCATGAAAAGAGGAGACCTATAGACTGAATGAAGGTGGGAGGGCATAACAAAATATCACCACTGTTTGAATTCACAGTATATAACATTAGTGTTAAAACAAGGGTACAGGCAAGCCCTACAGAAAAAGTTTGAGAAAATACAAGAGCACTATTAGTGTCTCAATATATGTCAAGAAAGATAAACAGTATTTCCTGGAGATAAATTTCTCCCAGAGTAGAAATCTGTCACAGTACTATCCAAAATTTGGAAGGGCACACAGTGCTATGTAAATCTTTATTTCAGATAGTAGGAAACAAAGCAGATCCTTTTAAAGTATCCTTCAGAGGATGGTGAAATAAAGAATCACGTTCTCTGGAAATTGAATTGTGTAATATCTACTAAAGCAGTCTTTCAGCTCTTTCTCAAAAACACTTTATCAAGAAGAAAGATTCTCTTTAAGATTTCATCTTGAAACTCAGTTTCTGTACGCATTAGTTTATGCATTCAACAATTTAGCCAATACTGTCTTTGTCCATTTAAAATCTGATATATTAACCCTATATCTATTCTATCTTTTTATCAGTATCTTTAGATGAAGGAGCCGGCAGGACCACTTTGGAACTAATTACAATTTATATACTCCTTCCCTACTATTTTTCTAATTCTGTAACACATATACCCTTCTTAGTTCACTAAAATAATTCACTGTTCTTGCTTTGCTTTTGTCTTTCATCTTCGTTGAATGTAAGACAACTGGATGGATGCACTTAACGTAATTACCTCTATAATATTCAATAAAGAAGTGAAAAAATGTCACTGGTATTTTCTCAGTTTTTGTTTTCATAATTTTATGGTAGTTAAAAAAAAAAATCAAGAGCTGTTATTTTCTTAATCAGACTAACAGAATAAAGTAGAAAAACTGTTTAATTAACAAATACGCATCAACATTGTAAGACTGATAATCTGGAGCATTTAAAATAATGAGCAAAAATAAAAGCACAAAATCATAAAAGATGAGAATGAACAGTATGTTTTTAATAAAGACGACTATAATAGTCTTACAGTTTTCATCTAATTCCATCAGGTTTCAACCTTAAAGGGTTTTCATTGTAGTAATGCATTAGATTGTATATCATGGTTATAAAAAAATCTGTCAAAGAATAATAAAACGCTGGTACTATTACATCTGTAAACATTAAAACCAGTTCTAATTAATAATTTTAACATTTGTTCCTCTATTGTAAATTGCCATCTGTCATTTAATAAGCACAAAACGCAAAACTTTAAAAGGACCCGAGTCAAAGACTTTCATTTCCAAGATCATTTAGTAGTGAATTATACCCTCACGCACTCCTTTGTAGGTATTTGTTCTAGTCTACCAAAGACCATAATGGTAGTCAAGCTACTTTGAAATCTTCCTGCTGTATACACACATTTGCTCCTACTAAGATGAAGAACTCCAAACCATTAACAAGGCTTATCTTTTCCTGTAAGAACAGATTAACATAAGCAAAACTTACCTTTGCCATATAAGTCCAGAGTCTCTTAAACCTTGCATATGGACTGCATAATAATGTATTGAATCCCTTCAGCTGTTTTCCCCATATTTTTATACAATCTTGCCACCTCTTAGCCCTATAACCACAGCACAATCTGCTTTTATTCTGAAAGCCTTCAGAAAGAAAAATCTTGCCAATATTTGTAGCTATTCCTGTGGCATATGGTGGATAGTCATATTTAATTAATTAAAGATTTTTTTTAATAACCTCTGGAGTTCTATTCCAGAATCATCAGTGTGCCTGAACATATTCAAAATATTTTTTTTTATTCTTATGATAAGACAGAAATCCTTGGATGACATACTGTGTCTTGAAGTGCTTCTTACTGTTTACAATTTCGCATGAAACTGTCTTGATGTGGTACTGGTCTAATTTTAAAAGATTAATTCAAGCTTATCTTAAAGCACTTATAAAATACTCTGACCTTCCAAATTGACATTATTTAACTGAAACACTTTTCTCACTGGTTGCTTTATTATGTTCTAATTTGCTCATTGTTTGGAGAGCACTGACATGTTTTTAGGAAGCACTGATGCTATGTAGAAAAAAAATCAAAATAGAGAAGAAATTATTTTAGTTTGAATTCCTTTAATATAGCTTCATACAGTTTTCATTTGTTTGACATTTCATGGTTTGGGGTCAAGTTTGCACATATACTACTAAGGGCTTTAGGAGGGTTCCAATTATGCCATTCAGTGACATTTTAAATGGTATTCCAAGTACTTTTCAAATAGTAAGCCACTGTCCCCTGACTTAATACATTTTGTCTTTATCAAAGCAAATTATAGCCACCATGCAAGATGTTCTAGTCTCTTGAACATTTAAAAAATGGATTTGACCTAAACTGCTAGAAGTTTTTGGCTTTCTCTAGGTTACAATTAGAAAGCACTTGACATCTGAGAAGTGATATAAATACTCCAGATATATTAGCCAACATCAGTTTGTCCCTTCCAAGTCTTCCCTCACTGACACAAAGGAAAGCACACCAGGTCCCTCGTGACTGCAGAACCAAGGCAGACCTAAGTATACTTGTGTATTTGGAATAACAAATGCAGTGTCCTAATCCAAATATGTGACCTGCTTCATCTTTTATTCCTTTTTTGCCAGCCAAGTACCACCACCTTCATCCCATTTAAAAAAAAAAAAAAAAAAAAAAAAAAAAAAAAAAAAAAAGAAAAAAGAAAATTGCACTGTATTAGTAGTGCTGCAAGCCACTGTAGCCTACCCACACACATACTTCACAAGTTCCTCTATAATGTGACTTACAAGAGAGTGGGTCTTCGTACAGCTTTTTTTGTTTCTTTAGTAATTCATTTCCACTGTACACAAAACAGGAAAAGGTAAGCATGTGGTGTTAGAAAGCAAAGTTGCTGTACTGATCCATAACAAATACCCAAGGCAACAAATAGCTTAATATGTAACAAGAAAGTACTAGAATATTATCTTTATAGAACTAATTGACACATTGACATGTGATTAATTATCTCCATTTCATCTGTAATTGACTGCAGATGGAATGTCACAAGAAGGCACACAGAAAAGTAAGAAGTTACACTTGAGACCTGGTTATACTGGCTTAACCGTCTGCTAACAGTAACAATGGCATTTTTAAGAGCATACATGTACAAACACAATCTTTGTAATTTTGACAACTCACTACTATTCTAAAGTACAGTTGAAGTAATTCAAAATAAATTTTGATACATAAGCTGGAGGCAGTCTGAATGGAGTGATTTCAGAAAGCTTAGTAAGTACTTTTGTGGTAATAAGCAGAAGCATAGGCCTTGGTGCCTTACAGCCAAAAAAGGAAGAAAAAAATTTCCTTGTATATAACAGGAATGTTTTATGTGATCGTAGTGGTGCCCTAAAGCAAATAACTCGTTGCAAAGGTCTCGTTTTACAACAATATCAAAGATATTGATTACCTGAGCTGCAAAAGTACTAAAGGACCAAGTTCCCTAGAAGAACATACAAAAGATACTATAATTACCTGTCACTGAATCAGCTTTGTTAGAATTTTCTCTTTAATTTGAAATTAAAATTATTTACATAATATTTAAGATTGTTGCATAATATTGAAAGATGTCTAGGGCTGTGAGTTGCTTTAAGCCCTGTGATGAAGTGTAACAATGTCAATTGCAAATTGGCACTAAAAGCTGAAAACATAGATAAAACATAACCTTTTTAATTAACTTGTAAAGTTAAAAGTTTATTGAACTTTATGTTTTCTGATCAAAGACAATCTGTCTACTCTAAAGGCCGATACTATACAAAGTACAAAATTATTTTTAAAAGCTGAAGATATGTACTGAAGGTAGGCAGGTATGCTGGAATACGAGAGGCAGGGCTACTGGAAATTTTGTTAAATAGCTTTCGTTAGGTAACTTGCATTAGAGCTTTTCTTTTTTATGCTATGGTTATGGGGTTTTTTTAGTACTAATGTAGAAGTTACTTAGTCTAGTCCTTAAATAGGAAAAAAACCACAAAACAGCTATTACAGTAGCTCAGCGTAAGCTGCATATCATGATATATATATGCTTCCTTGTATTAAATCACTATATTTAGGTGTGAGATACCATATTACCTCATTATCAAAACCAGGGCCTTCTTATACAGGATAATGAACTATGGTAATTAGACAACATTCTTCATTAATTCTGTTTGATAGTTTGTGACATTGCTGAAATAATAAATGGTACTCACAGTTGTTACAGCCTGTAATTCTATCTTTCATCCACATTGCCAAAGATCACACTAAAAATTTTGCAGTTTAAGACTGACAACCCAATTCATGACCAGAATTACACTCTTCCTTTCGAGTTATCAATTAATAATAGATAAAATTTCTTCTTCCTCACTGAGATGAGCAATGTACAGCAAGTGAACAGATTGCAATGTTTCTTAACATAGTTTGTCTTAATTATAATGAGGGATATGAGATGTTGCTCAAATACTCTTTTATATACCATGAACTTCTATCTCGGCTATCAGATCAAGAAGCTTCTTGCAATATGGGCTCTTAGATTTTTATTGCAAAATTTAAATCACTGCCCTTTGCATTTAAAATTGAGGAGATGAATAAAGGGATTCCCACACCGTGTTCTTTTAAATAATCACAGAGGTCAGTCCTGATTCTTTAAAATTAATTAACCATATTGACTGAAGACTGAAGTTCATAGAAGCTCCACACTTCTACAGGCACTGAGGACAACGTGAGCATAGAGTACTCAAAATCCCGAAAAGCCAGAGCTGAAACAGATGTTCATGGTACTCATCTTGAAAGTTATCATTGCATGAAAAGAGTAACATTTCTTGTTGTTTTCTCAGCAAGCTGACAATACAGTGCTACTATAGTGTGGGTCATAACACAATGAACATAAATTTTGTCTTCCTGTTCTTGTTGTTAAGAAATTAGATGGCCCCATCATCTGAGTAAAAGATAAAATAATATGTGGGTCATTCACTACTAAAAGTTTTGTTTAAGCCCTTCTAAGGTAGGCACTCTTTTTGTGCTCTGAAGGTGAAATGCTTCTCTGTTATATAATAAGCCTTCATAGCACCAAAAATAAAATGTATTTGAAACAAAAAAATTACCTTATATTGCATGCTACTGTATAGGGGAGTAAGGGGAAATCCAATCTCAAGCCAATTTTCTGAAACCAGAAAAAAAACAATGCAATTGCTAAGAAAGCAATCAGACACTTTTTTTTTTATGCTACCTGTCTTGATTTTTAATAGAGATAGCTCTATCTCTCAAGACACAACTTGATACCGAATATAATTTATTTTTTTCTGAGTACAAAGAACTTTAAATTGCTTCTTTTGGAATGTAAAAATCAAAAAAATAGTCATTTACATTTAAGACATGCAAGGAAGAAAAAACCCACAAGTATTGCTGCAATTGTAAAATCCATTTTCTCTCTTCTCTGCATACAAAATGGACAGTACTAATACATCTAAGGAATCTGTATTAATAATTATTCCTCGTGTTTTAGTAATCCTTTTGTCTACTGGAAAAGTATATAAAAACTGTTTGCTTTTTTTGCATCCTCTCTTGAAGATAACTATTAAATGTAAAGATATTTTATATTTTTTCTCACTCCATTAACATGAAAGCTAAAATTACTTGGAATCATGGGTCATGTTGAAAAGCACCAGGAAGTCAAGAAAATGTGACTCTGCTATTGTTTCACACTAACGCCTATCTTACTTTATTGTATAAACTACTACTGACTGGCATTACTGGAGAAGAATATTCAGTTCACAGATGCCCGAGTTCTATTTGTATCTATGACCTTGAGAAAAGAATGACCTATAATAATTTCAGCTTCTAAACAATCATTAAAAGGACTTGAATTTTCCTTTCATTTCCATAAAATACATTTTGTCTTTTGAGTCTTAATTGTTTTTGTAATAGCATACATTATTATCTGAAATAGTAAACAATCTAGAAGTAATGTTAGGTGTTTATTGCTGAGAGGTTTTTTCAGTGGTAGACTAAACGTAATACATCTTTTCATTTCAGAAAGCTAACACACCTTTATGCTTTATCATATGACACTCACAAATATGTAACAAGTAAAAACCATGCCTAAAATCATGCCTAAACCAAATAAAACTTTACTTACTGACACCCAATCTGGTTCATCTGAATAGATTATTTACTGCTAAATATGTGTTTTTCTACTCAAACACGTAATTTTATATGAAGTATATTTTTTCAAAATATTTTAATTACAAAATTACTATTTTAAATGCTTTAGTATCATGATCTTCCATGGTGTCTCTGCATGAGGCCATCAAATTCTCCATTTTTGACCCCACCTCATGTGTGATATTCAACAAAACATTTATTCACTGAGAAGTAAAGATTCACATTCATTCTTTTCTTTTGCATGTACCATTCAGTCTCTACCAGTCCATCGCTCACATGCATTAAAGTATATCAAAAAGACAGGAATGCAGATGTAGCTCTGCTGCAAAAACTTATACTATTAGATAGACATCTACATGCAGGGAAAAGAAAAATTTAATTCTATTACAAAAGTAAAGTAAAGCATGTATTGACGCTTCTGTAAAGATCCATTCTTCTTCAAGAGGAGAAAAAAGTAATTGAAGAAAAATCCACTTTAAAAAAAAAAAAAAAAAGGAGTTATACACTGAAAAGATAAGTGTGAACAGAAACAGCCTATAACAGAATGAGGCACTGGTTACCTTTTTCACTTACCCTTGTAACTGATCCAAGACTACGTAGTTCTGCCTTAAGTACACAGGTAGAAATGTTTTCTACTAGATCTCCTCAGCCTAAGTTTGAAAACTACTGGACTTCACTATAATTCTTCAAATCCAATGTTTTTCAAATGTAATATACCATTACTGTATTTCTCAATGGAAGACCACAAACAGTACTTTTTAGTTATTCCTTTACCTAAAGAAAAATGTGAATGGTTTTTTTTCCATTTTTTTTCCACTTTTCTTGTGGCTCTTACTCACAGATTCAAGAAGGAAACTCTCAGTGCACTAATTGGAGATGGCCGATACGACCCTAAAATTTGGTGAAACAATGTTCTAGGTCCAGCATTATTTTCCTGGATGACCAATAATATCTTCAGAAACAGAAATTTTTGTTGTTGTTGTTTGTTTTTTCCTCTCTCTCAAAGTGAAATCTGTTTACATGTATCTTAAAAACAGGAATATAACACTATGTTATAGATTAATGAATTTTCAGGTTTTTTTCCCCATGTCTCCTGCTCCTACGTAATGAAACAAAATTTTCAGTGGAATCTGAACTTATTTGCTCTAAATATATATCATCATGTAACTTGAAAGTACTTTGAAAACCAGGCAAAATATTTACATATTTTTGTTGGGTTTCCAAAGCATTTTATCTGTTTATCTTGCCTTATTTTCTTGCATAGTCTATTACCCATATATTTTGTCAACTCACAAAAATACATTGGAGAATAAGTAAATAATGCATGGAAAACACTATTAGTGAATCAATATATTCTGTGAGATTTTTAGTCAAATCTCTCTAAGTTGAAACTGAACAAAAAATTCTGGCAAATAGATTTCTAATACATTTATGCTGTATTTCTAATTTAATACTGATGATATAAACCATAGTTCAATGTATATGACTTCGAATTATGCCTTAGCAGCTGGAAACCTTTATAAGGAAAGGTTACTTTTTTGTGATAATGGTTGAGTGATTGCTGAGGTCCTGCACTTTTCACAACCCATTTTTACAGAATGAAAAATACCAATTCTTTCCCCAAAAATTTTAATTTTCCCCTTCCACCCCCCAAATGTTATTCTCTAAAAGGATTATGATTTTTTAGACACTAATTATACAGAAATTAATGCTAGTTTTTTGGCATTGAGTTGACAGGAGATGGTGCAGCACCAGATATTTCCAAACTTGTTTTATAAGGAAAATAAAAGGTCATTTTCCTTTATGACATTTACAGTACTATCTCATGGATCACTGTGTATCCCCAAAACGTAAATAACTTGTCAAAATCTGATGTATCGTTTGTGTTTCACATTTTCATAGCCTACGCCTCATCTTCATTCAAACTGCACCAGTGTCACCGTTTCATTCTGCCTTTCTGTGGCAACTTTTAGGGGGCTTGATTTGGGTATTTTGGTGGATTTCTGCATAATACAGACTGCAGGCTGTCATTTGTTTTCACAGACAAGAGCAGTGGGCCAGTTATGCTCTCAAAAATCCTACTCAGGAGGACAAGGACTAAGCCCCTGACTTAGTAGTTCTACCAAGAAATTAATATGAAAATGTAGGCAGCCATAATTATTAAATTAGCATCTGTGAGGAATATAATAGCCCTACTAGGCAATGGAGACACTATATTTAATGACTATCAATTAAACAAATGGAGCCAAAAGCATAAACAGGTATTGCCCTTTTGGTGATGGACCACATAGTGTGCACACACTGATGAGACTAGTTTCTTTTCTACTAGACTGGCAATTTTAAATGGGGATACATAGGTTAGCAAAGATGCAGTGAAAGTAGCAAATGACTTCGGAGGCAAACACAAGAAGCACTTAACTTCTGATCTCAAGGTAATTAAATTTATTGGAAACATGGACTTGAAGCCTACTGTAACCCAGTAAACACCTTCTAATCAGTGTGAGTCAGGCATCCTCATGCCTTCAGATGTCTGGGTCAATGCTACATTCAGCATTTGTTCTTGCTGTGGATTATTTTATAAATAATACATGCAAGTCTAATTCTGCTCAAACTATGTCAGACAAAGCTACTTGATGCTGCCTGATTTCTAGAAAAGTGATTATTGCTTTTTGTCAGTAAAATAAAGCTCTGTGGGAAACCTATTTTTCCTGGTCAAGAAAAGACTGTAGTGGACAGCAAGGGAAGGAGAGCTCTCCAAGTACAAAAGAAAAGTGTAAATTATGCAGACAGTATGACTGGAGAAGAATGAGGAAGAAGTTCAAAGCACGCTTATAATACATGTGTAAAAAAGAGCTGACACACATATCACTGATGATGTAAAAAACTGATCACCAGCCTCTGCTATCACATGCCGAGGTTCACAAAGTTGGAATCTACTCATTTCAGTGCTTATTGTTATTCTCACTATCCGTGCAACTAGGGAGCTGGCAGACTCTCGGATCTAGACATGAAGGTCAAGTCTTGCAGCTTTAACAAATTGTATTGGAAGATACTTGTTTTACTCTCCAAAAGAAGATCTTGCTTTGAATTTTTTTCCCTACACACTCCCTCTTCTGATATGCTGTAATCTTCTAAGAGTTCAAATGACCTTCCTGTCTTGTTTCTTTCTACTATGCAAAGTACATTACACATTATAATTCACATTCTACGTGGCAGATTGAAAAACATTCTGTTAGCTACAGTTTAAGTTGGTTAGATCATAGTTCAATAGGTGGGAGTATATTAACTACTCCCTAGCATTAAAGCAAGCATAGTGAAAAAGACTGGAAGCATAATGATGACTGGCAGGAGGACAAGTATTGCTCATAAGAACTAGAATGAAACAATTTTCAATATATTATCTCAGATGCAATAATTACACCTTATAAAATTAATACACTTTTACATGAGGAATACTAAACATTGAAAATACAGTAGCATTTATCTATTCAAACAACTTAGCTACATTTGAACACTATTTTTCAGCATTTCTAGAATTAATTTAAACCTGGAGTTGAAGCAGATATTTCACAGAATCACAGAATGTTAGA
>NW_010129402.1:0-27592 GCF_000699245.1 Pterocles gutturalis | reverse complement strand
AGCCAAAGAAACAAGTTTCCAGTTTTTAAATTAAACACAAAGAAAGGCAATAAACTGCCCACCCATCCACAGAGAGCAGGGGCATCCTTCACGCCAGCGAGAGGCCGAGGACAGGGTGCAACTCATGAAAGCAGCCGTGAGACGAAGGAGCGGGGAGGGCAAAGGACCGCCACCCACCGCAGCAGACACCCACGGCCGCTGGCTGTGGGCACTCACCGCGCGATGCCCTCGGGTACCAAGAGTTCCCTTTTCCACCGGCTGAAGGACACCAAGCGGATACTTCACACCGCGTTGGGAGCACGCAGGGCTCTTCAGCCATGACAACGGGAGGCCAGGAAGCCACCAGCCAGAGGGAGCAGCCGGCTGCTGGGACCTGAAGATACCAACCCCTGTTTGCCTGGCTTGTGCAAATTTGAAGGAAAAACAAAACCCACAGTATACAGTGTTTCATAACCGAGATATGGTTAATGTCCAGACTGACGGACGGCTTGGCGACCAACAGAAGGTGCTGAGGCCACTGAACAACATCTCAGAGCTTTGGAATTGAGCCACACGTACCAAAGGCGGGTGTCCCCTCCCAGCTCTGGTACCCAGCAGGAGAGCTTGCCGCAGGAGAGGGTCTCCTCACCCAGCCCATCACCATGGACAGGTCAGCTTGTCACATCTGAGCAGGCACTGTGTCACCAACACCCCCAGTGAGAACAGCCTGACGGTAACTTACAACAGCTACAAAACCCTCTCCTGCTGCAAGCTGACGGAGTGTGACCATAGTGTTTAGATTCCCCCTCCTTTACAATCGCAAAGCAGCCAAGTGCACGTGAAAGTACAAGTCTAAAGTTAAAATAGTGCTTAAACCATTAGGGAAGGTGGGAGTAAAAGAGGAGAAAGCTGCTTGACAACAGGAGTAGCCTGTGGCAGGGCTACTGGAGCCTGAAGGGAGCTCAGAGCACAGCTCAAAGCACAGCCTTGACCTTCCTTCTCCAAGGAGCTCCCCAGGCCAGTGAGCTGGAAGCCCACGGGTGTTTCCCCCACTGCAGTCTGAGGGGGGCTGCGAGGGTCCTGCACGTTCACAGTTGCTCCCAGTGGTTCTGTCCTGCTGCTCTGTCCTCTTCTGACGCTTCGCCTGGGGTTCACAGTTGCCTTCTCCTCCCTTTGATTTCCCTTGAAGTTCAAATTCAAGTACAACCAGTTTTAACTGAATGAAAAGAAACCCACAAAACCAAAGTTATGTTCTGTGAAACAAGTTAGCAGCGTTGACCTAACCAACCGGGCCTCCAAAGGCCCTGGTAGGACAGGGACGGGAGTGGCCTTTCCCACCGCGCTCCAGCAGAAGGCCACCCGAGGGGAGCTATAGGATTTCCTCCCTCTGCGCCTTGGGTTTGAGCGTCACTTGTCCATTGCGCAAGGAGCCGTTCTGGCTACGGAGCAGTTTCCCTTTTTCCCGGTCAGGCCAGGTGAAGATGGCTTCATCACTGTCCAGTTCAGACTCCGAGTGCATCAGGCTAGTGTTGAGGACCTGGGCTTTCTGTCTGCCACCTTTGAAGGAGAGAGATTCCCAGGTTAAAAATACTTTTAATACTGGTCAACCACCTCACCTTACTCCATTCCCTCTTTAAGTCTCCTTTTCCCATCAAGTCAAAGGGGATTTTCCAGCATCTGTCACTTACTCCTTCAAATGCTGAGGCCAAAGTGATCCTGTTCCAGATGCTCTGGCATGACAGAGGTCACACAGGCACCTCGATATAGTGCAAAGCACAAACAGGTAGGAAAGCAAATTATGGTACCAGAAGGAGTTGTGAGTTTATGTGGGAGCTCGTCTCCCTGACCTTGCTCAGGGCAGTGCCTAGAAAGCTCCCTGAGGGCTAAGGCTGTGGCACAGAGAATCTGCACGTGTGCGAGGGAAGATCGCTGCATCCTCCCTACTCTCATCTCAGCTTCTCTCGCCTGCAAGGGGAGATAAATTAGCAGGCTGAATTTAGATTAATGCACAAGGACAGGAGAGAGACATTTACTGATATTGTCAGCAGAGGAAATATTTAAATTTAGGTTTTCTTTAATGGAGAAATGCAACAGAATGCTCCCTGGACATATCTAGCAGGGAAAAAGATGCTAGTCAGCAGCCAGCCTCGGAAGAAGCAGGATGAGTTCAGTTGCCAGGGAGCAAACGGCTGAGGCACATTTGCTACAGCCTGCAGCACAATGAGCCCTTGATTTAACAGTGGGGCTCTGCGGTGCGAGGTGACAGATGGTCAGATAAAAGCAGAGTTGGGTGCTGAGGGAGGAAAAAAAGTTTTTCTTCAAGGGTATCTGTATTTGTGCAGTTGGGACGGCCAGGTTCTCAGAGGAATTGTCTGATCAGCTCTGTCACTGCAGTGCCCTCCAACGCTGCTGTCAGGCACTGCTCACTTGGCTGGAAAACCCTTACATGGGATAATACTCGGCTGAGTATTTTCCACTAGCAAACAAGGATCAGGGACTATTTTCCACGTACAGTTAAAATAACCCCTCCCAGGAACAAAACCAGGACGTGTACTCGTATTTGGAACCCGTATTTCAGCAGCTGGAGTGCTCCCAGCATCTGGGGGCTGTGCTTTGCACGGACCTTCCCACGTCTCCGTCCTTTCCCGGTCAGGCAGCAGGTGACCACAGCTCGGGTCAGGTACCAGATACCTGAGAGCAGCAAAAATGCTCCAGCCTGAAATAACTCAACAATCTTTGCAAAGCACCTGCCAAGCACTCTTGAGGGCAGCAATGCGAACACAAAATGCTAAGAACACTGAAGACAAGTGTCTGCCACTCTGGAAAGGGCCAGCAGCCACACAGAGCACCAAGGGCGTTGTGGGCTCTCCTCTGGGATAAACATCTGCCTCCTGGGAAAATTAGAGGATGAGCTAAAACGTGGAGCTTTCAGAGTCTGATGCTCAGAAGGGCAAGAATGAATAAACTTACGAAGAAGACATTCGGGGTGGGAGAATATGGGGGCAGAAATAACCAGTGCTCTCTCCAGTCCACGAGTGTTTTCAGGTTGCTCCCAGGTGTCCCTTTGCTCACTAGCCAAAGTCAATCAATTTAGTGAAATGCTCAGTGACACTGGATTCGTGCTTTGCCATAGAGGAAGGAATTGCACATGGGCAAGAAGCAAACCACAAGAACTGAGTGGAAAGCTTTAGAGCAAGAGAAGTTACAGCCAAGACCCAGTTTTGGGCTTCCTGGATCAGGCTGGTCTCTGCACAGCTACTGCATCCACTCGCTGCTTCTGGGACAGGAATTGGAGACACCAGGACCAGGCCAGTTTCAGTCCCAATTTCTAAACCAAAGAGTTAAAGAACTTGGCTAAATACCCTGTCCACAGATCTGAAACAAGATCTGGGACTCGTCTGTCAGTGCCTAGCACCACAGTCGTTTCACTCCGTGATTTTAAGTCCACTGAGGAAGTGTGTTATTAGTCAGTATTCTGGAAACGCTGAGCTGTTCCCTCTCATGTTTTACCTGCTTTGGGATTTGGTTTTAACTCCAGGCTTTCTTGATCCGTTGCATCCAAAATCTTGTATTTGCTTTTTCTTTTGGATTTTCCTTTTCGTCTAAAGGGGAAGAAAAGGAATTAAGAGGCAGGCCACTTCTAAAAAGCCAGAAAGAAAAAGCAATTCTGATCTCCAAAGCTAGAGTACTTGCTTATTTCAGATTACGTCCGTATCAGAAAGCAGAACACTAAAAATATTGCTTTTAGTTGCACATTTATAGGCTAATCCAAATCCTGCTTCCTAACTGAACCCAGAGCTCTAAGACTTGAACGTTTCACTTGAAACACTGAGTGACAAAAACTAACATCCCAGGGCTGAGCAGATGACCCGCTGGGATGATGGGTTTGAATCTTTCACCTCCTAACGCAGCTACTCAGCTCTGGAGCACTGACACAGTGGGGGTTACGGCCTCAGTCCCACCTCTTGCAACAGCAGATCACCATCCAGGATAAGATTCCAAAGGCAACCACAATGACGAAAGATGCAATGATCACATACAGCACACTCCACTCTGAAAGCAAAACACCCCAGAGATAAAGACATTTTGGCACCTCATACAGTTGACAGTGTGCGCTTCAGATCACTATTCTCGAGAAAAGAAAGGCTGACCCTTTGCAGAATCAGAGGGTAGCACCCATCACCGACAGCACCACTAACTCCCCTACGGAAGCCAGAGGCTTGAGATCCAGCGTGCGGACTCGCTGACAAGGGCATTTTTCAATGTGTGTTGATTTATAAAATTTGCTTTCCTGTGACAGGAAAGCCTCTGCAGGGGCACAACAGAAGAGAGGTGTGACTTATACCCTAGGAATGGACTCAACTCTTAGTTTTCACTGAGAGGGTCTGAAGAGGAGTCGCTTCCCTACCAAGTATCACCTGCCCAGAAGGTGCCGTGGAGGAGAGCAGGGCAGGGACTGTCTCCTTGTGCGAGCACCACAGCAGAGACAAGAGGAGAAAGCAGGTACCTGTCACTCTGTCTACCTTGGGTTTCAAACACTGTTAAGGTGGACAATCCCAGGGAGGCTGCACGTACCACAGTTGCTTTCGCCGTCCCCCATCTGCACCCTGATGAAGTTCTCCATCCAAAAGGGGTCACAGACGCAGCGCTTGGTGAAGGAGTCGCAGCGGCCGTGCTCAGAGCAGTTCAGCTGACACGCTAGGGACCGAAAGCAGCAAGGTGAACCCAACGACTCGCACGTGAGGCAAAACCAGGACAGCAGAGTTCAATACAGCCAGCCCCCACGGGCTCGGACTTGGGTCTAGTCACTCTGCAGTTCATCCTCGTAGCTTGGCCATAAGAAGTGCAAATGTAAGCACCCAGGTCTCATGCCAAATCCAAAAGTCCCGCTTCATAACACACACGACGCGCTAAGAAAATTTTGACTCATAAATCATTATTTTGAAACAAAAGTTATGGATTTTGTGCATTTGATAAATAAATGTTTTAAAATGAGGTTTTGATTTTCTAAATGCAAACCCAGCCTGTCAGACAGACTACAAGAAGCAAACAGATCCTCTAAAGTGACCAAACAAAACCGAAAAGTGGCCTTTGAAGGCCACAAAATCGTAAGATTGGGAAGTCATGAAAAGAATTACCTTACATAATCCTAATTTAAAATATCTAACTGATTAGCACATGATCCTCATAGGATGGAGCTCACAGAAGGCAAACAGTGCTAATGTAAATTTGTAAAAAACTGATGGATGTGCTGGAGAGGAAAGGAGCACATTCACAGCTACCAAGCTCTGCAGTTTTATTGTTTTCAGTATGACACTCACTTCATTGGCTGCATTCCATTAACACTGGATTTTAGTTTCATAAGTATCAATCTGCTTTTGATTTTCTGAGCCCTTATCTTCCCAGCACTATTACAAATAACCATTTGTATGAAGTTGAATAGTGAATAGTCAGAACCAACTGGCAAATGCGCAGTCTAACAGACTTATTGTTCTGTTTCCCATTTACTAACCCATGAAAGCTACTGGAGTGTGCGTGTGCGTGCGCACACAGGTGTTTCTAGCACACACGAAGGTCCTTATTCTTATAGGCTCCCGAGAAGAAGGGAAAAGGTGTTAGCTCACACCACAGTGACTCTTACTTACTGACTGTGTTGATTTCTAATGCCCGGAAGATGAGGAAGTCTGACTGTTGTTTCCGGAGCTCATTTTTCAGCGTCCAGGCTACATCTCGTCCTTTGAATATCTGATGGGGAGGCTGGTTCTGTACATAAAACACCATCTTCGTGCTGGAAGTCAGACAAAAATTATTACCTGCTGCTTCTCCAAACATGAGGCAGAGAGCCATTCTCCCCAGTCTATCATTAGAGGGATTTATTCATAATCCCAGATTTCTGTGAAGACCAGACTTCTGGCTCTGTCTTGAAAGCAATGATGATAGATGTGCTCAGCACAGAGCTCCAGCATCAGAGAAGACAGTGAAGGTTTACAGTCTTGTGCATTCAAGCTAAGCTTTGCAAAAAGTGTTATAGCCAGAGAAAAGCACAGGTGTAGAGGATACTGTATTCTGCATCTTTTATTGCATCAACTTTATGATAGAAGAACTTGCTCCCCTAGGCTTGCTAGCCTCACAGAGCTCTCTGCGTATCCTTCAGATTCACGAAAGGATGCATGGATGTTTCAGATTTATTATTACCAGTGAGCCTATGAGTCAAAAGGACATTAATGAAGCCCTCAGAGTATGTGGAAAAAACCCAGCAGCTGGGGGTGTAGAAGTTACTTTGATAGTTAAGGCAAAAATGGGACCTTGAAGCCATCTGTCAGAAAATAATCTTTGCTCTTCTATAACACTTCCCACTCTTTTGTCTACTTAACAAACATATAAACAGATGAAGCGTTAATTACAAGAATCCCTTACTTGCCTTTCTCAATGAAGAACAGTGGCAACTGGCCTGGTCACGGCAGAGATAAAAGGTAATATTACAACAGAAAGTGCTGGCTCTTCTGTTCTGAGCTCTTTAGGTTTGCACAGACAATGAATTCTGATTTTACTGCTACAGCAGGCAACATGGACACCAAGGAATCGATACATTACTGAACTCAGGAAAGTGTAACTGCAGATTTATTGCTGACTTGCTGCATGACTTAAAGCACTGAAAAAGACTTAAGGGACGTGCTTAACCTACCTTATAACCACTCCCCTTTTAGCAAAAATTAAGACCAAGCCCCATTATGTCTCCTGTGATAAATCACAGCTGTAGAACATCCTTCAGGTAGTCTTCACAATTTTCACAACTAAATCAGATCAGTTCTTATTTTACAGATCTGAGGGGCAAAGACATCAGCAGCAGCAAACAGCTCTTGAGTACAATGCACTGTCTCCAGAGGGGAAAGACACCCAAGAGCCGTTTGACAACACACCTTCTCCGACCTGAGCAAACAGGAATATCAATTGTAAGCAATGTCTCCACATGTTCCAATCGTCCAGTCTGCCTCCCAAGAGAAAACAGCCCTTGGTTTAGTAAACCCTCAAGCAATCCCCCTCCACGTGCACTCACAGACAAACCCTACCTTTGTTCGGTGTACGGCTGGATTTTCTGCACGTTGATGTCCGAGTCGAGGACCCCCAGCAGAACGCCTATCTGTCGGATGAACATGCCCTTCTGCCTCTCCGTCAGCTGGCTGACATTAACATCCAGAATTATCTCCACAAGGTTGTTTTTCCTCGGATCTAGTGAGAACGTCGAAGAGATAATAGAGATCTTTGGAACTTCTGTTTCACAGTCAGAGTACAAGTCAGGTTTCTAGTACCTTTCCAGAATGTTTCTGCTTTGAACACAAAACTACAGAGTCTCAGTGTAGGAAGGGAGCCAAGCCTACCACTTTCACAGGTCACAGCAAGCAGTAAGAGTCAGCCTCCGAGACCCAGGTGAAAATGCAATCACTTCCCCTACAATTTTTGACTTTTTATAGTTCTGAGCTGGACTAGACTACACATTTGAATCTCAGTACACTGTATCCACACAACCAGAGGGGTAGCTAGCATCCTGCCAGCAAACGTGGTACAGCACAAAACCCAGACTCACCAGGTCTGACTTCCACTGTGGTCCTTTCCACATCACTCTCTCCTTTGGCATCTGTTACTCTGAGGTGGAATGTGTAGGTCCCTTCTACCAGATTGGACAGGAGGAGGACAGGATGATGGTCTGAATTATTTAAGACCTCCTGGAAGGCAGAGCAAAATAAGAATGCGGAAACAAAGGACAAAACCAGAGTGACAGATCCTCCTACTCCTTTTAGTACATCACTAAAAGGTAACAGATACAACAATCAGCTCTGCATTTCCTCAGGAGCTGTCAGCAGTACCTCTCACTGATTTTTGCAATGCTGCAGACTGCCATTTAAAAAAGAAACCTCACCCCAGCTGCAGGGCTCCCCTCGTCCCGTGTCCACAAATAGCTGACAATTCCCTTATCATCCGAGGACTTTGATCCATCCAGCTCAGCTGTATTTGTGGGCAAGGTGATGACAACATTACCAGCAATCTTTGCAACTGGCGGCTTGTTTATCTCTAAGCAAACAGAAAGAAAGCAGTTGGAGAAAAATTTGGTAACGCCCCATCAAAAACTACTGCATTAATCTCCACTATGACCCAGAAATCCCTGTCTAACCCTGGGGGAAGCGAAGGGAAATTACGTACCGCGGGATTCAGCTGAAGATACTGTTCCTCCAGAAAAGGGCAAACCCCTGACTTAGAGAAGGCCATTTCAGTGTTCTCCATGTTATTTTTCACCCACTCCTTACTCTTATAGTGTCTCTGAACACAGGTTTTGCTGCACTGCTCAGAGATAACCCGTGTCTCAGGCAGCTCTGCTTGCGGCCGGACGTACCTTCTTTGACAACGACGTTCACTGAGCTTTGGCTCTGCAAGTTCCTCTCATCCTTCACTGTCAGAGTAAACTCGTATGTCCCAACTTGAAGGCCTGTTACAGTGGCAATGCTGCTGTTGGCATTCTCCAGCTTGACACCATCTGGGCCCCTAACCAAAGCACAAGAATATTAATCTTTGCATAGACCGCAGGAGCTCGCCTCACACCAAACAGGAGGCTCGAGCTCAAGCAGAGTTTATGGGGATGCAAACAGACAGCTGCCTGGAAATACAGAGTCCATGACAAAAAGCAAAATTATTTTCTCCAGTTACAGCAAGACAATCAAAAGAGTAAATGCAGCATTCAGAACAAAACCCATAATTTCTGGCAGTTTAGGGGTCTGGTTATTTTTAAGCCAGAGCAGCACTGATAGCAGCATTTAAGTAAGGTTTGTAAAAAGTTGTACTTTCAACAAAATTGGCTCATGTGAGCTGCACAATAAGCCTTTTTTTTAAGATGTATAGAGCAAAAATAGTTCCTTCATTTATAAGAGCTTTGCACAGACTTTGCATTAGCAAACGGGAAAAGCCACTGCAAGGTGCTCATAGACTTCTTCCTGCGTTCCCCAAGTACTTCAGGGAATTGAGAGTCTGAAGGGAAGCGTGACAATGAGAAGAGCACTGCCTCATTCAAACATGCTGCAAAAGCATCAAGTTAGAAGGCTCTGCTGTTGTTCGATGACAAGTCAGCCCACAAGACCAAGACCACATTATACTGCGAATCGAACACGGTTGGTCTCCTTTACACGCCACAACCATGCTGAGAATGGGAATCAGGCCTGGACAGGAAAGCAAAGCTATTTCTAATGCCCAGACAAAACTCCACCTCTCTCCAACTAAACATAAATCCTTCTCTCATTCTAGTCACTGGTGAAGTTTGTCAGGTCCGATGTGACCAGGATTTAACACAAGGGAGGTATGTGGGGGTGCGTCTTGTTTTAAATGAAAGACCCAGGTACTTGCACAAGAACAGCCTAGCAGATGATACACACCGTGTTTTTTCCCAAAGAAAGGAGACGATCTTCTGGTCATCTGAGCTCTTGCTGCCATCTAGAGTGGTGCTGTCCACAGGAAGAGTTAATTCTTTATCTGGTCCAGCATCTGCCTTTGGGGGCTTGTTGTTCTCTGAAAAAGGATGCAATATTTTTCACACACATGCTATAAAAGGTGGAGCATAGAAAACCAGCATTAAGAAGTTTCTCCATGATCCCCAGAAGTTTCTCCATGATCCCCAGTATATTTCTTGCCCGTTATTTCAACCCTGTGCTCAGAGAAAGTGAGGTTAAAAGCAGGCAGGAGTTCAGATCAGTGTTTCATTCACACATCTGCAATAAAACAATAAGGAAATCTAGGCGTTCTGATTTTGCTTTTTTGCTGAAAGCAACACAAAGCTACCATAAGATGTAGAGTCCGTTGACAGACTGATGCTCGCCTCTGACCCCTGGAATGGAAGTGGCAAAAGGAGCTGAAGGCAGCTTACCTGGCTGGACTATCACAGTGACCTCTGCCGTGGACTGCTGCCCCGCTGAATCAGTCACTATCAGCTGGTAAGTGTAATCCCCTTCTTGCATTGCAGAGAGCTGTAAGACTGGTGTCCTCACCCCCTTTGAGAAAAGATATTCACGTGTTAGAAGAATCCTTACACATATGATGACAGACTCGAAGACTGCTTCTAAAACAACTACTATCAGCAGATTCTAGGAGCTTCTTCTGCTACTGGGACAGAAGTCTGTGCCACTTAAGCGTGCAAGGCACTTACAGACAAATTTATGCACGGCAACAAGGACGCTGTTGTGGAACATAAGAGTAATGCCACAGAGGTGTTTTGAGATTTGATAGTTAGCAACTCAAGCAAAACCTCTGGGGAGCCCTGTGCAAACCATACACGTCGTGAACCAGATTTATAGACTTTCTTATTCCATTAATTTGACAGTAGCAATAATCTTTAAAATAAAAATGACAACATGGAAACAAGCTCCAGCTTTTACTGTTTAGGAGTGAGGAGTGTCTGGCCAGTATCAGTTAAGTTCAGACTCTAAGGTTCAACTCAAAAGATCCAGTCCAGTGTTTGCCCAGCTGAGGAAATGCATGACCTGGCACAACGGTTTACCCTGTACCTCTCAGTGCCATCCCGACTGACAGTTAGTGAGAAGATGACACAGTCTGGCTCCACACCTGCTGATAGCTGAATCAATGATGGTATAATAGGGATGGTGAAGTGCTATCGCTGCTGTTCAGAGAAGTCAGCAACTGAACAGAGAAAGAACACGCTTCCCTAGCAGCCACACAGGTTAAAGTGAGACACATGGATGTGATCAAGTTGCGCTGATATCTGCTGTATGGGACATCAGAATCCAAAGCCATCAAGTTCCCATTTCTCTTCGTCCTCCGTTCTTCAGCAGTATTTAAGACTGCATTGCTCAAGAAGGGAAACAGGACACCAGTGAAAATCTGTGGCTAGACTGGTGCACCAGCACGGCCACTAAGCCAATACCAGCTTCATATGGATTTAGTTTTAAGTATACATTTAATCATCACATGCTTGCTCTGCAGGATTATAAGAGACATTTGCTAACAGTCATTTTAAAACGGTTTGATTACAGAAAAAAGCCAGCTCTTGAGAAATCCAGAATGAGTCTGGGAGCCCTGCACTGACCTGCATCTCCATCACCTTCCCTTTGCTGTTTGGGCTGAGCAGCCACTCGTAGCTGATGATGCTGTGATCATCGGTGCTCTGATTCCCGTAGAGGGTGATGGAGTTCTGAGGCAGGGTGATCACTTGGTTTGGGCCCGCATTTGCCACTGGAGGGTAGTCCACGGCTTTGTTCACAGTCAAGTTTGCAGTGGTGGAGTTGCTGGCACCATCTGAGTCCACTACTGTTAGACTGAAGAGGGGGGAAAAAAAACAAGTGAAAGCAATGAAGAGTCATGACCATCTGAGCTCAGTACAAAACACCATCTGGAGTTAACTGAAATGCAAAAGAAGAGTTAGAAATTTAAGACACTTTCAAGCACTGGATTTAAAGACTGCATTTCTTCCTAAGCCTTTACCCAAACGGTTTAGTTTTGACATTTCAAGAGACATCTTGTAGCTCTGGCAGACCACCCATCCCCTTCTGCCATCATCTTAGACCAGTGCTACAGCTTAAAAATAAAAAGTAACTGGATAGCTTATCTCTTCTAAAGTGAAAAGCTATGAAACTACCTGAAAGCGTAGGAGTGCAGAGAGAGAACACATCACAAAATAGAGTCCTCTCCCTGTTTTTCTGAAACCAGACTAACACTTCAAAAATCTTGTAAGCTTTACTCTTAAGGGATGAGAACTGATCAACTCTTCCCGATGTAACCTACCTGAATGTGTAGTTCCCAGGTACCAGGTTGGTCAGTGTCAGTATGTCAGTATCGCTTGAGACTTTTTCCTCCCGTAAAGGACCCTTCAGTTCTTCCCAGTGATAGCTGACAATTCTATCATCATCAGTGCTTTCTGTTTCAATAATGGAAGAAAATGCATATATAAGGAGTTAGAAAATGCTGCTTCACAAAACCCAGATGTTCAGTCCCCACTTCAGTGCTGGGCTCAGTCGTCCAAGCCCAGAGGTCTCTACTATGCTCAGATACCCAAACTAGAAGCTCTCAAGTATACTCAAGTATCCTTATTCTCAGGTTTGTACGTGTGCTGGGGGAAGACAAAAAAACCCAAACCAAAACACTAATAAAATAATACTAGTTGGGGGTAAGACAACCTGAACATATTTGAAGAAACTCCTGAAAAGCTCTAGCACGGGCCAGGATCAGTAGAGGTGGTGTGTTAGCTAAATAACACATTTGAAGCTTAACACAACAGGCCAGTAATTTGGACTGACAGGTTTTTTTTTATTCTAAGCAGCAGCCTCCAGAGCTTTTCCTTTTTTTAGGAGAACGTCTCAGGCCAATGCCCTTCAAAAGGAAACAGGGGAGATGTGCCATCGTGTGCGTATTCCCCTCTCCTGGCAAGAGAGGCTGATTCTTTTCAGTAAAGCGTGCTTGATAGTGTCAGTTCCTCTTAAATTTTATGCAAAGGGCCAGCCCGGAACCAAACACAGAAACCAGGCTTGCTAGACTACTGCATCTAAACCAGCAGGTACTCACGGCTGCCATCAATAACGGTTGAGATGGTTGGCAGTGAAATCTCCTGGAACTGCGGGGAAACGATGGCAACAGGAGGCTTATTCACTCGAGGCTCTGCAACAACAACAAGCGAGCTGTTACAATGACATCTACAGGCAAATCACGACACAAAGCCCTGGCCAAGCAACTCTGCAAAACTACTCTGCCTCTGCAGAAGTGACATGCAGAATAGATGCTGCACATCCTCTTCCCTCTCCCAGCCCTATCCACCCCACTCAGTCCCTGCAGTCAGCGGGTCCAGGAGGAGTCCAAAGCATGGAACTGCTGTGCCACACAGCTCCAGGACAGCCACCGACCAGACTGACTGCAGAGAACTGCACAATCAATGACAGCGATCCGTGCTTTCAGCAAGTTATACACCAACGCAGGAAAACAGTGCTACCGAAAGGGATCTAAAAAAGGGAGGAGGTGAAGTGTCACCACACTAGTGCTCTGGAAACGGCTGCACTGCATCACTTCTCCCATACTGGGTCAAGCATTCAAGCACAGACCATTCTAACAGAGCAGCACCTACAGCTTCTTGCCAAAGTTTGGCTGCTGCTCTGAAAAATGAATGACTGATGCACGCTGCCAGCTGCAGATTCACTGCTTATAAGGAAACAATCAGCAACAGCATCCAAAGGCCAGCCACACAGTCTTGCTAATTTAGAGAGTGCAAGAGCACTTCTTTGCCCACAAAGATTGTAGAAAAGGTCTTACTGAAGTGTACAAAATAAAGGGTTTTTTTGCATAGAAGGAGATGCAGAACCCGTGGTTGCCTCTTTAAAAAGTGAGACCTGGTGAGACAGCACAAGCTACTGTATCTGCACCAGCTCATCTGCAAACCATGTCTCACAGTAAGGAATGAGATTTGACTTCACTTGCCTGTGGTTGGGAATGATATTCTCTACTGGACAGGGAAGAAAAGAACCTCCAAAGGAGCTTCAAAGCTCTGGCTTCCCTTCATTTTTTGCTCCTGGTGCTATAAGCTTTTTACCCGGTTACAGCTAGCTTCTATTGAAGCAGAGGCCTTCCAGGGTGAGGCATTTGCTGAGCGCTTTTGTATCATCATTCCAGTGCTTTTATTGAGTCCTTGTCCTGTATGCTGTATAGTAGAAATAGCTATGTACAGTAGCAACAGCTGCACATCTCAGGAAATGACTTTATACACACACACAGAGTTCACAGCACAATGAATTTTCACTACATTAAACCAGAGTCCAGTCAAATAAGCAAAACACCGCAACAGAGGTATTGGAGTTAAGATACAATTCCATTAACTCACTCGGATTCACTGTTACGTTCACGTAACCCTCTCCACGTGCGTTTTCCCCATCAACGACAACTTTGAATTCATACAGACCAACAGTCAGCTGGAAGTGAATGCAAAAGATTATTTACCTTTGGGAAGGGAGCACCTTGTCAGGAGCTAGCAGAAGGTCAAGTTACCACGCATTGGCACAGCAGCCCATTAGCAGCACAAAACACAGGCAATTATGCTTCAACCTATTCACACACAGCGAAGGCTGGTTTCCACGCCAAAACGGTATTACGTATCTGTTAGTTCACAATGGCTAAGCAGAAATCAAAGACTAATATTTCTTTCTACCACAGGTGCCACAGGATTGTCAGTCAAGCTTTATTTTCTAGCAACAACAGGCAAACAGAAGAGAGATAACAGAGATTAGTTCAGGTTGTCTGGCCACAGGAATCTGTACTAGCAGATTGCATTTGAGATGAGAAAGGCTGCACGTAAGAGAAGAAAATCTCTTCTTGTGTGTTTTTACAAAGGAAAGTATTTATTTTCTTCCTTCTAGGTGACACGAGTCAGGCAGTCACCCCTTCATCATCCACTGTTGAATCAAGATGAGAGGGTGAAGGAATGGGTGCTGGACAACAGCCATGGTATCCAAAAGGCTGCAACCCTGACAGAGACAGACATGCTCCTTTCAAAGGGCTGTTCTCTGTGTGGTCTCATGACTAAAGCCTATAGATTTTTTCTGAGTGCAGCAGAATCCAAGATGCTCAAAAGAATGTCTCATAAATACAGAACGGGATATTCATGTAATATTTAAAGCCATTCCCTTGTTAAGAAGCCCTATGTGCATACATCGGCAATCCCTCCACTGTTTAAGAGCAGAAGCCAGGGACTTGCTACGAGGTACTCCACAGCTCTCGTTAACAGAATCAGCAAGTCCCTTTTTCAGTGGGTAGTACAAGGCTTCAGACCTCAACAGACCACCACCCTGCTTCAGCAGCAGAAATATTCACAACCCTTTGTTAATGTTAAATTGTGCCATTTGTATGGCTTGACACACTGCTTGCAGGCAGCTTTTAGATCCTGAAATCAATTTCTTCTTTCCCTCATGCCAGATCAATCTCCTTTTTCATAAGAGACTCAGAAGAGGGCTTGCAGTCAAACGTTGGCTGCCTGCCCATCACGCAATTTCCTATTCATCCTGAAATCACACACAAGTCTTTCCTGGCTGCCAGGGTCCTCATCTTCTCCACTTGGCATTTAACACAACAGGATACGAAGCAGGGAAAGCTTTACCTTAGATAACTTAAGGGTCTGGGAGTGCTTCCCTTCCATTTCTCCACTGTAGTCTTTTGGATGTGTAATCAATTCCCACTCATAGGAATAAGTGGTTCCTTAAAAAAAAAGTCCAGCTGTTAGTTTTTAAAAGATTGCCTTTCTGCCATACTAAAGAAAAGCAAAGGTATTAAACATTTACAAGGCACATTCTGCTACACTATGGAGATGAGACAGCTTGGAATTTGGGTTGCAGCTTTTTGGGAATATACCCAGGAAGAGACAATCTGCTTCTAACACATTTACTCTGGAGCGAAACCCCATCTTTCAGCCTCTAAAGCATTAAAGAGCTTTGGAACAATCACAGCTCCAGGATAATAAGAGAAACATTGTGCCCTCTAATCCTGCAGATACAATGTAATGCCAGTTTTTGAAAAGGACTGCATCCCATCTATCCCTGCACAACACAACATCCTTGCCTCTCCTCTGCAGTCTCCACTGCCATTGTGGACAGAGCTGTAGATAAGCAGCAGTATGTGAGAGGCAGCATGAGGTAACAGCACTGGATGAAAGATTTCTACAGGAAAGCGTTCTCTGACAAAAGACATTTTCAAGACCGTCCTTATTTAATGCTGTATTAAAGCCTATTTGCCATTTCACCGTCACGAGCCCTTAGCAGAATTCCCAGGGAAGCCTTACGAGGTGCTGGTTCAGGAAGCACAAACGCATTCAGCTGAACTTCATTCTTTGGCAGGGTCACTTCAACGCTGTCTCCAGCGGAAACTACCAGCTCCTTCATAACTGAGAGGGAGAAACACAGAATTGAAAGAGGAACAGGAAAAAACTTTACCCATGTACATAAAAAATGGCTTGGCTTCAGAGTCTGTGGAATAGAAACCACCTACAAACGGCTGTGTTTTGTAAACATCATCTAGCTCCCGTTTCAGGTTTCGCTATCGTTGTTAATGCAAAAGCACTAATGGGGTTTTACAATTTTAAGACAAGCCCAACACTACTCAGTCATCTCTCTCTCTTTGCAGATATGGTGCAGCTCCTGCTCCTTTTGCAAAGAGCTGAAACGTGACCCTCAGGTCCTGCCCAGGGGAATCTACTCACCCAGGGCCAGCAGCACGGGAAGGGTTTTACCTGGCAGGTTTTCAGCAGGGAACCCAGCTGCAGTCTCATGGCACAGCAAGACAAATGCTGCTACTTACCAAACTGCAATGTCAGATCTTCACAAATATATAAAGAATCCATGGTATTTCTGTTTTGAAAAACTGCTTCGGGGCTAAGAGATTTTTTTTTAAAATTGCATAGCTACCACACTGAGTATGGAAACTGAAAATACAAACCTGTTCCTTTTATTTATATTTTCTTTTCAACCCCCACTTAAGAGTTTTCTTGCCATTCCATTTCAAATAAAAGGACAGGTAGTTTGTTTTTAAAGCTACAGGGTAAAGACTTGAAAACTATCGCCAGTGACTTTTTTTTCTCTTGGTATTAGCACTGAGGTAACCAGAAAGTTGACCACATTTCTTACAAGTACCTCTTGGCCTCCTCATCCTCCTCTTCCCCTTTGCTTTATTTTTTGTCTTTTTATTATCAGGCCTGGCAATTATGCATAGAAAACAAGAATTAAAGCTTTCAAGCTGTTCTTGGAAATAGATCCAATGGTCACACACAGATTTATGATGCCAAAGTCCCATTCTCAGACCTCATGTGGGTCCAACCGGCACATGCGCTGAAGCATGCACCTCAGCGCTTTTCTGAAGGTACCACAATTTCTGATATTATCTCCCATTTTTCAATGTTGCAATGGCTTGTCAACAAAACCTGAACAGGTGACGTTTGCTGGAGTGCTGCATGTTCTCACCTGGCGCGGCAGCAGTAGTACTTGGTGACGCAGCAGGGCTGGGCTGGGTTGTAGAAACACTGCTGTTCGTGGGAACTCCGCTTGGCACAGAAGTAGCTGCCTGCATCTTTGTCGTGGTTTTCATCGGCACAGGGCTGACTGTGGGCAACACGTCTAAAGAGTGAGGACGGACCGAAGCATCATCTGGCTGCCCAGGCTTCTCGGTTTTCCCTGTGGCTGTCAAGCCCTGTGCTGCAGAACTGGAGAATGGAGCCGTTGCTGATGGTTCTGGTGCAGAAGTTCCTGGGTGGACCTGTAAAGGAAAGAGTTGTCTTAGTTTGACTTAAATACTGAGTGTCAGTTTTGTTTTACTGTGCACCTCCTTCAGCTAGGGAGACTGAAAAGTCTCTGGTGTGTTTTTCCCAGAAGCAGGATGTTTTACTCTTCCTCTTCTAAAGTGTTTCTCCATGTCTCTCCCTCCACAGCAGACAGGCCATTTCTAGCTCATTGAACACTGCTCAGGACTTAGGTTTAACCACACCAGCTTAAGTATCACAGCTGTTGATGCGGCAAACCTGACAGAAGGTCTAGGTTCAAAACTGCAGCGAGTGGAGCTAAAAGAACAGAGAGGTGGGGTAAGAGAGAAGCAAAAAACAGGGACCAGGAACTGGGCCTCATCTGGGCCATTTATTTTGGCCATGTATCCCTTTTTCTAAAGCTGTGCAGTTGGTGAACACAAAGGAGGAGGATTGCAATGGCATTTTTAGGTAATAATCGAACCATTGCAGCAAGAGGAAGTTTACTGCAGAACCACTTTTCAAAGCAAGGTGACCTGACGCAAACAGGTCCTTGCGTGCATGCCACAGGAGATGCTGCTGGGCAGGGAGCAGAGCTTGCGGGCAGAAAGTTTGCTCAAATTCCCACAGGATGAGCCACTTCATTGAAAATAATCACAGCAGTAGTAACAATTTCCTTTCTTTGATCAGAAAATTCCTTTTCCAGTACCTAGCCCCATCCTGGTTCTTACCCTGCCAGGCAATACTCTTGACAACGCACCTTCCACCACGCAGTACACGTGCGCAGCACATTTTGTCGAGCTAACTCTATTTTGAGAACATCTGCTAAACATCTAAAATTGAGCAATTTACCATCCTTGACTTGAGAAGTGTTTTGGAACTGAATTGCCCACCATTACTCCCTACTAGAAGAGCTGATCAAAAGCTCATATTGGAGGAAATCTTCTCAAGCTTTTATACTGTGCTGCTGGCATGCAGTCCAGGAAATGGGAATGGTAAAAACGCTCTGGACCATGGTAGGCAACATCCTGGTCAGTCAATGGGCTGGGCTTCAGAAAACACTAAATATCAGTTGCAGAAATAAAGCCATCCTGCACTTACTGCAACAGCCAGCAGCAGCAGCGAAGGTGCTGAAGGCTTCTCTGCAAGAAGGCTTTTTTGCAACCTCAGGCAAATAATTTCCTCTCCTCATATCTCAGCAAATTTTCCTTTGGTCACAAATGTAAAAAGTTCATTTGTGTGTTTGATCTGAGCTTTACGACTAAAGAACCAAACACTATTTGTTAGTGTTAGGGACAGGACCTGTTTGTATCTATTTGCTTGCTTGTTGACGGGTTTCCTTTATCTTTAACAAAACTCCAGATTCTGTGGAACAAAGATGCAGGGAAAACCTGGCACACTGCTCCGGCCTCAGGACAGGCGGCTGTCCCAAGCAGTGGCATCTTACACCCATCCACAATTCCGGTCAGCTCAGGATACCGATTCCTTTTTGCCAAGGAAGCGAATCTGATGAAGTTAGAAATACTGGCACAATGAGAGGGGAACAGCAGGCAGGAACTTGGACACTTGAGACAGGCTGTTTAGGAAAGGCACAAGAGCAGAGACTCTCCATGACTTCATACCACTATGGGAAACCAAGAAATCAACCCCGACGGGTCACAAACAACGTGGAGGAGACCAGCACCTGCCCGCTGGGCACAGGAGAAGAGTCTCCACTTTGCTCGGTAATATTTCCAGTGAGGTGGATGCTTCCTTGACTCACTTTTTAATGCCTAAAAAAACCCCTTCACAGTTACGAGAGATCCTCTTCCTCCCAGAAGTCTTCAGCATGACTTGACAGCCAAATGTCTGCAGAGAGCTTGAATTAGATAAGCTTTGCCTGGGGCAACGTAACAGTCAAAAATACCTCTCATGCTTGCAAGCTGAGACGCTTCTTATCTTTACTCCATAACCCTGAATTCTTTAAAGCAAAGAACAGAAGATTTCATTCTTGGGGATAAACAAGGAGACTAGGAGTTTGCCAGCTGTCCCATCTGATTAGCTTAGAAAACAGAGAGAAGTGGCACATTGGCCTGAGTGAACATAGGAGTGTCAGGCACTTTTGATTCCGACACCTAACTGCCTTTGGCCTGGGACCTGCTCTCCCTGTCTGAGAGTGCTACATCTGTAAGATGGAACTACAGCAGCTACATGCATCAGCATCTGCACCAAACCCAAGTCTGTTGAAGGAAAAATACCTGTGCTACGGAATTTTCTTTTATTTTTTCATTTAAATGGGCTTGTTAGGGCCAATGGTGAGTGCAGGAATGACTCCCCGGCTCTGTTGTAAGAACTCTGCTTTAAGGGCTGCAGCCCCTTCCAGTCTGCCCGCAGAGCTGCTGCAGTGCTGCTGCAGCCCTTCTCGTCAGCAGCGCTGCGCTGAAATACTTCTCCCGATTAGCTATCAAATGCATTGCTATAGTTTAAAATTGACAAGTATTTCTACAAGGCAGAAAAAAAATTGGTGCCTGGAAAATGTCACTCACGTGAATGCAAGAGCAGACATTTCTCTTCACTAGTTAAGGGCTGAGGAGCAGGGTACACTGCGGTTTATCCTGGTACACTCTCCTTCAGCCACCTCTGGTTCCACACAGCATGGATACAGTAACACCACTAATTAACACTATCTGCACATTAGCAAGTGACATTGCAGATGGCTATGGAGCTACCAGAACTGCAAAAGGAAAAAACTCAGTGAAGCAGTCTTCTTTAAACTGTCACTTGACTTCTCCCTGGGTCTCTAGGAGCAAAGGAAAGGATTTGCCTTCCACACATTCAATTTCTCATCGACGGAAGAAGAGAATATGCATATTAATTTCTTCCTCCCCTTCCATTAAGAGCCACTTTGACCTCAGATGTCCTTTCCCACCTCAGATGTGTGGTGCTCCCCCGTATGAACTGCTCTGCACGCAGGAATGATCCAGCATTCCCCCGCCTCCCAGCCCACCTGCCAAACCGTAAAGGACACAGCATGAAATGCACAGGCTGCAGCCCTGTGCTCCACGGACTGGACTTCATCTAGCCCAAGTGAAATTCTCCTGATTCCAGCATCTGTGTAACTTTACTTATTTTGGCCCATAACCAACCCAACTTGGAAAACTCCCTGCTTTAGCATCTCCCTCCTGCAAAGGCTGGCCACAGCCCAAGTGCACAGCCTCCACTGTTATATCCTTGGCCTAAAATAAACTGCTCTCAGATCAGAAACGCGAGGACAGCTGCATAGCTTGCCTTATATTTTGCCAGTGAAAGCTGGAAGGTTCAATAATCAAGGAATTAGCCCGGGGCTGGGTAGAACCAGCTTCAGCTTGATACTCCTGTTAAGGTGGATTTTTTTAATTCTTTCTCCTCCTCAAAACATCTATCCTAAACCTCAAAAATGTGACTGCCAGGCATTCCATCACAACCAATATATTTTAGTAAGAAGTTTTTATTTCAGTGAACCTGCATTTTGTCAAGAGAAACAGACTTTCTTACTAGCAAAAACCAGGAAGGAGAAGAAAAACCTTCCCCCACCATACATCCAACAGCTCACCTTAATGACAATGGGAGCGCTTCCTAAAGATGGGAAATCCTCGCTACTCCGCAATATTCAGAAGCTGATTAATCCATGTAATTTAATATTTGCAACCAGTTTACTGGACAGGCACTGACCAGTAATAACATGACAACTCAGAATGCAATGCTGCAAACTGAGCAGGCAGGGAGATACAGCAACTATTACCAAGAGCAACAGAAGACATTTAATCCTGGCTGTGAAGAAGCCTCCCCAGGCAACTGAGAGAATGGGGTCACTGTGAAAATCTCAGCTATCAGGAGGATGAAAAGAACAGGCAGGGTGGAAATGCTGCAATACTGCAGGAGAGAGAGAAAGCTGAGATCTTGAGTCAGCCCTAAATGTTGTGGGGTTCTGGAAAATCAAACATTTGTAGAGTTTTAGTGCATGATTTCACACGGCACCCGGGCTGCCCTGGAGCTCTCAGCGGTGTCCCTTGGCTGCTCTCCACATCCTGCTCTGCAGGGTGGTGGCTCAGACCAGTCACAGCCCTACCTGGAACCAAGATTTGAATACAAGGGAGAGAAACAAATTAAGTTTCCAGAACAAGAATGTAACTACAGGAAAAGGCACCTGGCTTCAACCATGCCAAATCCTAGAAACACAGCAAAAAGTATTTAAGGAAGAGTTTCACAACATAGAATTCTTTCTATTTCACCATCATGAGTGCACAGGCTTATGATAACGCTCAAAAAAAAAACTATTTGCAGATTTAACAATACAAACATCATTTAACAATCCAAATGTGCCAATTTCTCGTGAACATCTAGATTTACTAGTTTAACACTGTATGTGTTTGGAGCAGAGACTAAACCGGTTTCATTCAGCCAGTGCAAGCTTTTGTGGATCTGAGAAACTGAAGCAGTCTTCAAAAACAGAAGATGCCAACTCAAGCAAGCAGGAAAAAAAACCACTAAGATGCCAACTCAAGCAAGCAGGCTGACATGAAAGTACACTGGAAACCATGCATGAGTCTAAAATAATGTATTGAACCGCCTCAATTCAGCACTCAGAGGAAAACAGTTATTTTGTGGATCTAAAAAGGTACTTTTACAGGTAACAGTTTTCAACTCCCAGGCACTTCCCGCTGACATCACATCTCACCTTTCCTTCTCATCTGGTGAGTATACTGTGTGATTATACAAAGGAGACGCATTTTCATAACCTCCATCTCCCCTCCCCTTCCCAAAGACAGTTTATCCCAGCTAGGAAGAGGAGGAAGAAAAAAACCCTAACCCCAAAAAAGCCAAAGAACCCAACACTTGGCCTTGCCTTGTTGACAGGAGGCCAAAAACAGGCACCCAGAAAGGTATCCTGTCACTGAAGCAGTTTTAAGTCAAAGTCTGCATAAAGCAAGATTGAGAGGAGGGTGACAGCTGTCCACGGCAGCCCCGTTCCAGCCGCAGCAAGCCCACTCACCTGTGGCAAGCCAACACTGTCCGCATCACTCGATCTGTTCACATTATTGCTTTTAGGAGGGAACAAGCTTTTGGTTTTCTGTTCTTTCGGATTCTGTCCATTTTTCAGCGAGTCTTTCTTTTGATTGGGATGGCCTTCAGGCCTGTCTGCCATTAAGTGCCTCACTACTTGATCCTTCAAGCGCTCTGCTTCACTTCGGCTGCTTCTAGATTTGCTGCCGGCTGCTCTGGCTGCAGCCTCACCGCTGGGGCTCGCTGCTATATCCCTTTTCAGGGGTTCCACCCTGTCACTTGCTGAGCTCCCATCCTGGAACGACCTCTGCAGTCTTTTTTTCCCCTGGATAGGGATGGCCCAGTCCAACCACTTGTGAAACCAGGACTTCACATCACCTTCCCTTTGAAATTTTAAGTAGTGCTCTGTGCTTTTTGATTTCTTTAAAAACACCAAAACAGAGTCAGAAAAGCCAGTCCTGTTTGCCTGACACGCGCCAGGCGCGGTGCAGTTCACCTGGATGCACATATTCTGCAAGAACCAAAAGGCATCACAGGTGGGGCTCTGGCAGCAAGCAGCCTGACAGGACCGTAGAGTGTGAAATCCCTCCAGAAGCTGTAAATGGTGATCATCCCACGATCGCAAATGGCCAAACAGGATCTCCCCCGGCTCGCAGTTAGATCTTTTCCAGTTTGCATCTGGGAAAGGGAAGGGAAGACAAATAAAGACAGTAGATCCTCATCACTATTGTCAACATGAATTTAGGGCACAGGAGTAATGCTGGGAGAGGGTACAGGATGGTAAAATGGGGATTCTCACAATCTATAGCCTCAGTATCCAGTATCTACACAAGATTTTAAGCAACAATCTGCACCTCCTACCAAAGGGACCACTGCCCTTTTTGATAGTAATGGAGCTAAAGTCAGCTACCACAACAGGAGTGAAAACAGAGACTGCAGGGCACAGGCTGAACAGCAAGGTCGAGGTCACACAGCCAGTTCAGAGCCAGAAACTGAACTCAGGAACCCCGAGTGCAGTTTCTTCCTCTACCCAGCACACAGAACTGCCTCTCTGCCCACAGTTTGTCTTGAAGGAGAACTCAGGAAACAGTGACACTGGCTTGGGTCACAGTACAAAGGCATTTCCTCTTCCATGCTGGTGTTCGAGGTCAGTCATTCATTTTGACTGAAACTGCTCCACTTGAGAAGTTGTTACAGCTTCTAGAACAGAGTCCTGCAAGGCCTGTCCTCACCACCCACTCCACTGTAGTGCTTTCTACAACAGAAATTATATCAAACTTTTTTTAAGAGTCAAGTTACTCCAGATCTCACATCAGCAGTAAAGTGGCGACTGCTTTGCATATGGATTACTTTTTTTTTTCTTAGCATGAAAAATTAGAGTGCTACCAGGGATCAATGGATTAAAGGCTTCCAAAATTCAGAGCTCTGCAGATTAAGGACTCCCTAAAAATAGACTAATGACCTACGTGACTGTTACACTGTGCTGTGTTCAGCATCCAAGGGATAATAGGTCGCTGGAAGATTATTTTACAAACCGTGTTGCTGGACTCCGAGCAGTGCAGCTGGAGAGCATGCTCCAGATCTGGCTCCCGGCCTGTCAAGACTGGAGTTCTTGAACATAACACAAACAGGAAACTTTTTTCTCCATTAAAATAAAGAAGTCTGAATTTAAATTAAAATACCCTGATCCCTATTTCTTGACAGCATATAAAGAAAAGTCCAGTAGCATATTACTACTCCAGTAAGTCCAAACAAATACAGAGTTCATGTTGCACTATACCCACGTTCACTACAGTGGGAACTAAACAAATTAACAGGCATGGATGCAGAGGCTACTGGTCCATCCGTCTCCCTTGAGAAGAAATCTCACCCCACTCCTCAATGGGGTGCCCAGTCTGAAGACAAGGCTCCAGAAAGCCAGCACCAGCTGCAACAGAATGCACTGGAGATCTGTGACTAAGTCACAGGGGACCAGAGCTCCCTGTGGGTGTCTGAACCCACAACTGCATAGAATGAGGGGAAGCCCTTCACATTTATTAATCTGAAATGTAAAACCTGAATCCCCATGAACACCTCCCAGGTATGCCAGAGCCATGACTTAGCCCAGATGACACAACACTGCCACGCTGAGAGCATTCTGCTTCTCTTTTAACCCACTGTAAACCAAGATGCAGAGATTTGATTTCTGTTTTGGCCAGACTTCATTTCCAGCGCTCTGCTAATGCCCACCTAGGACATCTGAAATTAGCCAGCGTGGTTTCTGAACTGCTGTACCTGGACAGCTTAAAACTCAGTTAATTCTCAGAAATGACAGAAGGGAACAGGCAACTCGCAACACACCAGCCCAGCACTCTAGATGTACATTTTCTGCAGAACCATACGATTTTCAACTAAGCAAGGCCCACGGTCTTTTGGTGGTGACAGCAGCAATGCCAGCAGCTTCAGAGAAAAGCAGGAGAACCTTCATCAGCACGAGCATCCCCACGGATGAGTTCCCCAGCAGCCTGCCCAGCCTAGCACAACACAAATCACGAGACGCCTGCACAGTGGGCGTGCTTAGTCACTTCTCAATGTTGGTTTTGTCATTTTTTTCCCCCTAGTATATCAGTATAAAAAACAAACACTGCTCTTCTCAGGAACTTGGGTGTTCCTGTCCTGGCGATGCAGCTCACAGGCTGCTGAACAGCGGGGGAATGGAATGGACAAGAATAGGTTATATTAATAAGCTCAGGTTCACAGACTTGCTCAGGCAGTTAATCCCTCCTGATATCAGATTAATGATTAAAGACTTGACTCTATGGAGTTTTTTAATCTGTCGCATGTAACCAATTATGTCAACATAGTTCCTCTTGCGTAACTCCGCATGATCACACTCATTTCTAGGCAGCCACAGTTCTGCTTCAGTCTAACAAACTCCACTGCTTAAGTGACACAAACAAGACCAAAAGAACAAGAGCTCTACAGTGGAAAAAGCGTCCACATCAGGATAATGATATCACATAGAATTAGAATTTGTTTCCGCACACATATCAGCCTTCTTGGTTTTAACCCTCCCAAGCAGACCAGCCCTCAAACACTGCAGCACTGTTCACTTACAGCTCTAGCTCTAGACTTCTAGAATATTACAAAAGAGAGGAAACGCCATGCAGGAAGCCCAGTCTACAAGGAAACACACAATCCACCTGACACACCATCCAAACACACAGCGCTGAGGACCCTCTGCTAGGACCAGGAACACAACTATGTCTTTCCAGGTTCTAAATTAGCAGATTAAGGTCACACAGCTTATTAGCTTAATCAAATCTGTCACTCAGTAAAGGCCAGGAAGAGCTGGTGAAACAACAAAGACACTGCAGCAGCCCAGAGAACAGTCCACATAACAGTCCACATAACCGAGAAACAAAGCAAAACAACCCCCTTTCCAAATCTTGCCACCGTTAAGACACAGCAACCTTCCAGCAAAAAGAAAGAAGCTGGCAGCTTAACACAGGTCAAAAATATACTGAGGTCACCACTGCCTCGAACCTATAGTTCACCGAAACTTCAACAAAGAGTGAAAAAAAGTCACAGAACAAACTTTCTTAACTAGCATCTGGCGAATGCTACGTGCACACATGGGGAAAATACCACCTCTTGGTGAAGATACGGCCTCACAACACTCAACAACCCAACATGCCTCTCTGAAAAGTCAGATTCTGAACTTCTTAAACAATAAAGAAACCCCCCACACAATCTATTACGTGAAAGCTTCCATACAAGCCACTAACTGGTTATCTGCTTGAGCAGGAGCTTGGTTACTCAAGTTTGAACAGGAAATAAAAAAACAAGCATAACAATAGCCTGTAGGCAAATACAGATTATTGACACACTGCACTGGGGGAGAGGACTAAAAAAACGTTCTTGCCTTCCCAACTTGCTTCAGGTAATCCTTAGATTAAATTATTTTCCAGAGTAGCACTTGTTCATTTTGCAGAAAAAAAGACTCTCAGCTCAGAGAAAGCTCTCTGTGAGATACAGGCAAGCGCCTGAAAGCCAGCACCACCTGTGAATCTGCGTGGAACAGACAGACACCCCTGGCTACTGAAAATAGCAGTTGGTTATCAGAGCTACACAGCGTTATAGGAAGGGACCCCCTCATGCCCCACATCGCTCCCACCCTTTCAACAGCTTATGTAGTAACTATTAAGGGTGAGGTTTTGTTTGCTTTTTAAACCAGCTACAATATCTAGCAGCAAATAATTTCATTTTCCTCTCAGAAGGTTTCAAACAAGTGAGAAGGATAAACATCATAAAAAATATAGACACAGTCCCAGAGAGAACAGAAGAGTCACCTGCTGAGGAGCACAAGGCACACAGGCAAGTGCACAAGTAGAACAGCTGGAGGCTTCTCAGCTCCCTTGCAGGTTTTCCCAGGCAGTATTGTGGCAGAAATCGCGTGCTAATGCTGAACTTGGCTTCCAACCTCTTCTCCATGGCCTTTGTGGGCAGCAGCAGGGTTCTGGAAACAAATAAGATAAGCAATACAAAAGATCAACTGGTAATTAATGTGTGCTTGCACAGATCCAGTCAACGCTATGAAGAGCCTGGAGCTTTTGCAGAAGAAAAGGAACATCTTATCTTATCTGCTGTGACTTAGTCCAGCTGCTGCTAAGTAACTATCGATGTACGATACTAAATGAAATCCAGAGTACCAAAGTTTCCTGTGCTGAACTGCAGCGAGGCACCGCGATGGCCTTCCCCATTACCCCTGGGATCTCCTCCACCACTTTCAGTGGCAAAATATCTATCACAGCCTACTGGATTCCAAAGACACATTTGGGAAACTTCAGTTTCAAATATGCCACAGGCAACGGACACCCAGCCAGCACCCCCGGCACTGGCAGACCCAGTGCAATGCCATCGCTGGCGTGTTGGCGCTGGCTGGTACCAGCCAGAAACAAAGAGAGACCAGAACACAGCGATGCTGAGGAACAGGGAGTAAAGACCTGGGCTGCCTGGCACAGGGCACACATCACAGAAGCACTGAAGCTCCTTCTCAACCTTTCTAATGCCAAAGGCTCTTTCACAGCCTCACACGTTATCAAAATCTAATTTAGCTGTAGGTGATGCACTGTGAAAACATTCATTATTTCACAAGTAATAAATATTATTTTCAAACAGTAACAAAGCACCGCTCGTCATAAGAGTTAAATCTCCCATTTCTGCAAAAGTGAACATTATCAGAGACCCACCCGCGCTCTGCTCGAACACCCACCGGCTGCTACACCTGGGGGGACCTTCGGGCCGGGCACGGGAGCAGAGCTCCCCGAGGGGACACACCGAACCGCGGCTGCTCTG
>NW_010129401.1:471-819 GCF_000699245.1 Pterocles gutturalis | reverse complement strand
CAAGAATTCATTTCAAAATATTTTTATTGACAAATCCACTAACTAACATCTTCCTCATCTACAAATGCTTGCTAAGATTTCTTTACTGGCACAAAAAACCCTAAAATATTCTTGAATAAAGTTTCAAAAATCAGACCTTTGTTTTACTATTATAGCCCATTACACACAGGAACATGGCACTTAAAAAGTGTTTTCCTAAAAATCAGATATTGTAGGAGTGTAATAGAAAGGTGATTATTTACTTATATTAAGCTAATTACAAAGAAATACATTTACATTGTTCTTTTATCAGTGAAGAACCACTGTATAACTATAGTTTTAATTATTTTTTAATGTAGGTTAGTCACA
>NW_010129401.1:0-442 GCF_000699245.1 Pterocles gutturalis | reverse complement strand
TTTCCTCCCCCAACATTTAACATTAAACAGCAGAAAGTAGGGGATTTTGCATATGAAAATACAGTAAATATTCATCAATGGAAGCAGGGCTTTACCCAAAGTCCAGGAATAGCTCATAACTTCTTAAATTTCATATTCTCCCAGATTACCCAAGGCTGCTCTGTTTCAAGAAACAACTGAAGCCAGGTCATTTGGAGGGACCATTTTGCCTCCCCAAAACTTCCTGGCTGTAGTAGTTAATTCACAGATCATTTCCAGTTCCTTGCAGTAGTTGGTTCACAGATTGTTTTCAGTCCTTTACAGTCAGCTGGCAGTTTACAGGTCAACATCCTATTCACTAGTTGCCACTACTAACAATTAGCATCAGCAGAGCCAGTCAGTGGCAATAAACGGAAGAACCTTATAAGCATAAATTTCAAAATAAAAGGTAGATACAAGAGAT
>NW_010129400.1:0-44134 GCF_000699245.1 Pterocles gutturalis | reverse complement strand
TCTATTTTTTTCTTATTTTTTTTCTATTTTTTTTCTATTTTTTTCTTATTTTTTTTCTTTCTTTCTTTCTTGTGTGCATTGTTAGGAACTCAAGGACAGTCTAATCCTAAACATGGAGAAGCAGCAAAACATGACAAGAATGCTCAGGTAATTGAGCAGGTAATTCAGATAGCACTACTGTCTGAAGAAAACCCCGTTTGATTTTAATGAGATTTCCAGAAGTTTGAACTGTTCCCTCGTTTACACGTTCTTGCCTCTTTACGTCAAGAGTTCAGCCAACAGGAGTTGAAACACTGCTGGAAATCCTGTCTGTCGTCTTGTTTTCCACGCTGAGATTTTTTTTTTTTCTGAGAAAACCGTTTTCCAGGAGATTTCCTGTCCAATTTTTCAGGCATTGGCAACTTAGACGCTATGAAAAGACACTGCGTGTGCCAGCTGATCTTTTTCTGGCTAAACTTCTGGGGGTTCTGTGAGATGCCGACTGCAGCTCACAAGTTTCAGGTTTCAACAACACTTACAGCCTTTACAGGTGATAAATCTATCTCCTCCTGTCTTCAGATTGCCGTGGTGTTACCTGGGGGGTGGTTTGCTAATTACTGCGGTTTATTTTTGCTAATTTCCCCCTCTGTATCGGATTTGCTCTTTTGCTAAAGATCTTCTTCAGAAATTTGGCCGACTTCTATGAGTAATAATATCACAATACCTCAGACTGAGCTAAAATGTGACTTTCTAGGTAGAGAATTGTAATATGTGAGTTTCTAGGCAAATATTTTTTTATCTCCCCACCCTGTCCTTAAGAACAATGGGAATTCTTGTTAGTGCTTTCTGACTACAGAAACTTGCTTCTGAATGAGCTAAGGTGTAACGTATGCTTTGGACAGTTTGGTATTTTTAATTTAATTTTAGTACACCCAGGCATGGTCATTTGATATTTTAAGTCAATTAATGTGGCTCTGCCTTGTGGTTAAAGAATAGAAAAAATCCAAATAATAAAAAAAGACTAGTCAGAGATAATTGAGAGTGCTGGGAGTGACATTTGTCTTTGCACCAATTTTCCTTTAAAACTCTCCTTCATGTAAAGCTAATGAACTGGAACAATCTAAATCTTCATCAGTGGCTAACCAAACACATTCTAATTTTTTTAATGGTGCTGAGAAATCGCAGCTTCAGTTGCGGTTCATGGAACCGGTGGTAGCTCAGTGCTCTGGCAAATTATTTTTTAAGGAAGAAGCAGAATCTGGCAATCATATGGTCCAAAAGCCTCTGAGAATAGAGCTGGCCAATACTGGTTTTTCAGATAGAAAAGAACTCTCCAAAGCTGTAAATTTTAATTAACAATTTATTGAAAACCCTGATGAAACCTACTATTTCCCTCCTCTGGGACTGCAGAAAATAAACATTAATAATGACTTCAGTATGAAAAGTTTGACATTATCCGGCTTTTCCTAATCACAATTTAACTTCTTTTACATATTTAATAAACCACAAGAACATACCAAAACTGCATTTTTATATACACATGTATATAAAAATATATGTAAGCATATAGATATATAAACAGATACGTAAGCATATACATATATAAACATGCTTATACATGTACACAGTGTGTGTATATATATGCGTATATACTTAGAATTTCTCAATAATAAATAAAACCTTCCTGTGCTGGCAAGGCTTTCACTGCTGTTTTTAAATAATGATTGCATTCCTTGGTATCCTGAATAAATATTCCAGCTATCTTCATAAGGAAAATATTAATTTAGTGCATACAACCAGCAACATTAAATGGATCAGTAAATACAAGACAGCAGTCTTATTTTGTCCATTTTTTTCTTCATCCTGTTTTATAATTGAATAGGATTTATAGATAATTAGATTCCTTTATGAATTTTATTAGGTTTTTAAATCGATTGATGGTTTTAGCGTGAGGCATCCAGAAATCTGAAGCTCTTGGACTTCCTCTGTTTTTCGTATCTGCTAAAACATCTGATTTTAAATTGGTTTCTGCATGTAATGTGATGGAAGGGCTTACATTCTTATCACTTCTTGTCTGCGAGCTCCTCATAGATGGCTGTTGCATGGCATGAGAGTGAGGTGATGAGTTGAGTTTCACTGACCTGAGAAGTGCAACCAGGCTGTCCCCAAGTGCTGGGGTTGACCTGCTGCCCCACTGCTCCCCAGAGCGTTAACAGCAGCTGCCATCAATTACAGCAGCCTTTGGGTTCTTTTAACAACTTTAGAGAAACATAACAGAGTAATATTGCACTTGGTATTTCCATATTTGTTTTTACCATCTTAAAGCCAAACATACAATTCATATTTTGAAATATTTTTAGTGTTGGCTAGCCTTACTATTGGATGTAGTATTATTTGTCTATCGATGGGAAAAGTTGCAGAAAGTCCTCTTAACCAGAGTACCTTCTCTAGGAGGAATGCAGGTGACAGTTGGGGTCTCAGAGTGGAGGTACAGGCTGAAACAAACTTTTTAAGTATTAAGGGAAATGCAAACTGTGCTCCTCTGCTTGCTTGGGCACTTATTGACAAGAGAAACTGTACCCAAGGTGTCTTAACAGGATCCTTAGAAACCAAACTCAGTATAAATACAACCAAATTAGAGCCAGGGAGTCATCTGACCTTTTCTTTAAAGCTACGGAATACTGGGTACAGAAAATATGTCTTTGGTGAAGTTTGGTCAGTATGACACCTGAACAAGGCAGAGCCGTATATCACTTTGGGGCCAAGGATTGCATGTTTACTGTCAGGATTGTGTGTGTTTGGGCCGGCATGGAGATTTCCTGGAGAATGCAGAGCTGTGCCACACACTGGGTAGGATGGTACCCACGTGTGATGATGCCCTGGTGTTGGCACCCCACATAAGACTACTTGTGTCATCACTTACAGCATGCATCTCTATCATGCTGGCAACATATGAAGCAGAATGTTTCTAGCAGTCTCTTTTCTACTTCTGGGTTTGTCATGGGTGAGAAGAGAAGCAGAAGGGAGATTCTTACTCCCAGTCACCTGGGACTTGCCTTTCTCCAGCACAGCATCCAGTACCACTGACTTGTTCCCTCTGGTCCTTCTCTGGACTCAGGAGGTCAAGAGTGCCCAATTTCTGCTGCTAGCCCTCTGCCTGGCCAGAGCTGGGGTTGACTTTTCCAGTTTGTTGATCACATTGCTGCATGGACCTTGAGGATACAACGTTTTTTTCCAGCACTTCTAATGATTAGTGCCTATGGGCTTCTCTAGCATAGTGCAAAATGTTCAAGATAGCTCTCAAAATATGTTCTTCCTACGCACAATTTGGTCTAAAGCAAACCTGTGAGTAGAAACCCAGGTGTGGTGAAGGGTGTGTAAAAGTTACCTTGGCTTTGTAGGTCAGTTTTGTGCATCTCCAGCTAATGGTATTGATCTTTCATATTTTCCATAGCTACTTGTTTTCCTGCGCTGTCTTCTGTTCTTTCTTGACAATACCTTTTTTAACTTTTCCTCAATGAGTCCCTGCTACTTGATGGGCACCAGAGGAGCAGCACACTGTACAAAAACTCACGCTTAGCATACAACTCAAGTTCTATTTAAATTTCTAGCACTGAGCTTGCAGAGGTGTCCTGAACCAACTGGAGGTGGGGTCACCTGTCTGGTGCTCCAGCAAGTTTAAGGAGCGTGAAGCTTGTCCTTCTGTCCTGGGTGACTCATGAAGTCATGCTTCAGCTTCACCCTGAAACCTCCCTTGGTCTTTTTATTGCTGGGGAACAGCAAACGTTGGGGCTGTCTGGCAGGTGGAGGTGTTGGATGAGGTTGGTCAGGGTCATTAAGACCCATTAGTGCCCTCAGGACTGTGATGGCTCATTTGACAAAATTTTAGGATTTTCAAATGCTTGAATTTTAGGAGACTAAATATTAAGAACAGCTTAAAATCTGTATTTTGAAGGGCAGGAGAGTCAGCTTCTTTCTGATTAAAAAAACCAACAAAACAAAACCACCAACCAAACAAAAAAACCCCACTCTCAGCACATGTGCGCAGTGGATTTCAGTCCTGCACTGTTAAAAACACACATTATTGCAAAATGTCCTGTTCTTTATCTATAATCTGGCAGATGTCATGGCCTTTGGGATTTGTGGAAATCTTCAGCTGTGGAATATGCAGTATTAGCCTCTGTAGGATTTACGGCCACATTTGTTCTCAAAGAGGAAAAAAATGTTTCAGAGCAGAGAATTTAAACTCTCGATATTAAGCCATTATTTATTTATAAATTTCCAAAAGGGGCCTTATCCAAACTAGGACTTACTTTTGGCCTCTCTGAATCATAAAAATGCACAAATGCAAAATATGAACAGGATGAGGGGACAGGGTATGTGTGTGCACAGATTTTTGGCATCCAGCGCACCCTCAGGGGCAGATTGCTCATCCACGATGAGAGGTTCCCCTGTAGCTGCCGCAGTCACGGTCCTTCATGGTTCAAGTTAATGGCATGGCTCTAGGCACATTATCTTGTTCTGGATATGGCAATTTTCTGATGCTTTCTACACCACTGAGCAATCCTGTTGGTTTTTGGATCAATGTCCAAGTTTGGATGTCAATTTTCTCACAGTTTAAAATGAGGTTATCGGAGCAGGTGGTTTGTTTCAGGATCTTATACAGTGTATACTTAACTTTGTATAGAAATTAAGTTGGGTTTTATGGTGCGTTGGTAACCTTTACAATGATAGCACCCTTTAGGTGTGGATTTCTGTTTGGAAACAGGTTTTTGCTAGAATTTGGATGATGTAGAAATACGAGCTCTGTAGAATTAGCGTGAAGCTTTACAAGCTTGTCTGTAATTAGCTCAGTGATAACTGAGCAGCTAAAAATTGAAAATACAAAATGGTTTAATGCATGTTCACATGGGATACCATTCATATCTGCCTGGGCATTAAAAAGCTGGTCTTGTCAGTATCTAAAATCGGAGAGCAACGCATTTGTTATCACTTATGGAGACTCAGCAGCACTAAGTGCTTCCTGTGGAGCCCCAGCTCCTCCTGCAGAGTCTCTGCTCCGCTCCCCCACAGCTGCCTCTCCCTTGTAGTTTGTCTGTAATAGAACTAGAGGAAAAAAACATGTTCATATCTAAATTTTACAACCAAAGTATATAATTGGTTGTATGGTTGTGCTTCGGGAAGAATGCATTGGGGAGTTCCAGCAGCCGTGTCCCTTGCAATTCCATTTTTCTCGTATTTACTGTCCGTCTCTCGCAGACTAGCTGTTCATTTGTGGTAGCCTGCCACGTTGTGTGCTTCACAGATACCCTTCATCGCCTCTCTGTGCTCCGAATGTGAGCGTTAGGAGGTTCATTGGGATGTCTACAAAATTGCTGTGGTTTGGTCAGATGTATTTGCAAAAAACCCATCAATTTCCAAGCCTTCCGTGTCAGCAGTGCAAACTAACCTTCACCGAACATTTCATGGTCCCCTGCAAAACTGCCTTTGTCCTGCACTTTCCACTGGGTCCGTATTATTTTAGTGTTTTTCTCTTGGTGGTTCTGTTTTTTTTTTTTTTTCTTTTTTTTTTTTTTAATAAACTGCTCTTTTTCTGCTTAAGCATTCATAGGACAGAAAATGATTTGTAGAACTATAAAGTACCTATAATGTAGCTGGTGAACAACCCCAAAAAAGTAAGTACTTTGAGAAACCAGTGCAAAGATACATGTAGAAAAACAATGACTCTCATAAGATGCACTTAAAATTCCACCTGTAATATATTTTCCTACCCTGGGTCTTTTTTGCTTACTCCCTTCCTGGAAAATATGTGACTTTGTAGCTACTTTTTCTCATTGCACTAATATTACTTAAAAAATAATCTTCTTGCATGTCCTCCAAGAACTGTGGCAGAGATCCTGGTAACATTTATTGAAGTTTTCAGGGTAATTGAGCTTTGATGGAGCATAGACATAGAAATAAGCTGGACGACTGCCAGGAGCCATTTCTTAAGTGAAAAGAGGTATTTGCAGTTTGGGGAAGTAATACACACAGAACGCGCACAGTGTAGCAAAAGCTGACAGGACAAATCCCAGCTATAGGTCAACAGCATTATCTTCACACGGGGTTAAAATTGGGATTTTGTATAAAGCAGTTCTAAATTACTTTTAAAGAAATTAAAGAATGAAACATTGACTAGTTCTTTATTACTCCAGAATTTGAGCTTATTATAGAGTCCTCTAGCCATAAATGTAGTGATGTTCTTGGTTTCATATTTCACTGAGGCTTGTTATCTGATTTTTTTTTTTTTTTTAATACTTCCCCCTTCACCTTCTGTCAAAGGAGGACTGATCCTCTGCTAAGGTAAAAGTCTGGAATTTAAGGGGAAAAAGTGCTATTATTGTTTAACTACCTCTCAGGCATGTAAGGATGAAGTTGGAAACCTGAGTAATTACACGGAGATCTGCTAGCCACGTTTTTCCTAGTTGGCCATAAATTGTTGCTGCGTTATTGCAGGAATGTGGTATGAATGCACCAGCCAGCACTGGGCCAACACCGTGAAAACTGTGGGTGCATATAATACATGCAGCACCTATGTTTGCATCAATTGATGACCAAGAGAAACGATCACATTTCTGGTCACTTAATTAGGAACAGAGAGGTAACAGTGACCCCAGGCTGAATTGGGATGCTGAGATTTGGGAAGGCATTTCCCATTTTCCTGTTTTCCTCCTTAGGAAGACTACAAAGATTTGTAGCAGGATCTGTTTCTTCATCTCAAGAGTGTTGTTTTGCACAGTCTTCTACTGCCAGGAATTCCACAGGAGAAACAAAAAAGAGGGGGGGGATGGATGGACATGTGGGGTTGTGGCTCCATGCAGTTTGAAATCACTGAAAATGAGTTCCAGGCTCCAGTGTTGGTGGCACAGCTATGTCTCAGCCTTGTCCCTGTTGGGCAGCCAGGACCTGGCTTTCTGGGATATGTGAGGACTTGAGGGGGTATTAAGGTTTTTTTGCTGTGCCCTCTCTACGAGTTCAAAGGTAGTTCTTGCTGGCTCAGCTGTTTGCTGTGCCCTCTCTACGAGTTCAAAGGCAGCTCTTGCTGGCTCAGCTAGACAGGAGATAAGGCTGGAGGAGCTCTCGTACTGGTGCGTGTCACATCTGGTGGTGTTTGTAGGATCCATCCCCAAGACAAGGCTGCCGTGGGTTTCACTGGTGGGATATTCTCTACTGGCAACTTGTGGCTGGATTAAGGCACCTTTGGACCACTTAGGTGGTGTAAAAGGAGTGACCCTCAGAATGAGCACAACTCCTAATAATATTGATTCTTCTCACCAGGCACACTCTCCCCTCCCTTCTGGCACACACACACACAAATCCATCTCTTATGATTCCTGGTTTGGAATAGCTGATGGATAATCTGTTTTGCTAATGCACTTTGCCATCCAAATCTGGGTCGGGGGAACTGGCAGGAGCGTACAACTTGCACTACCCTGAATTAGTAGAGCTGCTCGTTGCACAGTTGCTTGGTAAATCCTTTTTTGCTTCGTGTCTCTTTGACCCTCTGGAGAGACAAGGCATTTATAATAAAAACCACGGCAATTCTGGTAATTTTCGGTGTGAGGAAAGATCTGTTAAGTTTCATTCTGATATGCAAGATTTCCAAGAACAGTGACTGCTCTTGATTAACAGTGAACTCCAGCTCGGGCATACAAAAAGAGATTTAATCTGCAGTTCTGTATTTGTCTGGGTGTGCTTCCAAACAAGTCTGTCATATTATTTTCCTCCCCGCCCGTTGCTTTGCTCATATAAGAAGAGCTCTTTGTAAACACCTGCAAGCATCCTGCTTCCAAGCCCCCTTTGAGATCTGCTGTGAAAGAAAGGCTGCAAAACCTTGACAAGGAGGCAGTGGGTGATTTAGTATCAGTATTGCCTCCCCTGCTGAGAAGGATGCTCTCTGAGGTTTTGGTGCTCCCTTTGTTTTTTCTCTCTCCACGTGGTGTCTGTTGTATGAGCCTCTCTTGAGGACAGAAGCTATCTTTTTTTTTTTTTTTTTTTTCCCTGTTACTGGTTTATTTGCCAGTAGGGACAGCCAGCTTCCAGTTCCATGGCTGCAGCTCCACACATGATTCAAGTGCAAATAAATAAGTTTGTACAGTGTATGTTCAAGAAGGAAGGATGCAGCTCTCGTAAAGCGTTCCCAGTATCTCTTAGACAAACTCAGAGACATTTTCTGCACAGCTATTGTCAGACATGGAAGGAAATAAACAAAACTAATGAAATTCCATTATTTAAGTAGCCTAATTTTTTCTTCCACTTCTGTTGTATTGATATAACTTTGAAAGTCTGGGAAGGTCTTAGTTAGCCAGGTCTGAAGTACCTACAGTTCATCAAAGTGAAACAAAATGGAACATACTTTGTAATGTGTTTGCTGCATAATAACAGAGGTTTTGTGTCTTTTGTGTGTGTGTGTTTATATGGGAAAAGGGAGATTTTGCAGGTATCTTGGTAATTGCCACACGTCTAGCAAGAAAGGACAAATAATTCTAGGTCTGTTTGCTAAGCACACCTGCCTTCCACACTGATTTTCTTTAATGCTAGATACTCGTTTGCACGCAATGCTATTGCTTTGTCTTTTATGCATCCAGTTTCAGGCTGCAGACAAAAGGTTTACTTGGGGCTGCATCTCAACTTACACTTATGCAGCATTTTTCTATGCATCTTGCATAAATATCAGGCAGATTTCAAAATCAATGTTTGTCTTCTCTCAATTCTCTCCCTACGTGTGGATTTCGCACATTCCAAAGAGTCGTGTGAGAAAAGCCCCCCACCATGGTCTGATAGAAAAATGTCCCAGGGATAACTTACCAGGTCTGTACCATTACATGCTAGGCTGTAGACATAGATGAGTTTAATTTGTATTAGTTCCTAAACCTTCATTTGGCATTAATGTACAGTACCTTACAGTATAACAATGATGTGGCAGTGTGAGGGAATGGAGACAGCATTTGCATACTAACAATAAAGAAGGGATAAACCCTATTTCACTGAAAGGCAGAATTAGGAATAGAAACAGCAAGGATAAATTAAATGATTAGAATCATTACTTCCAAGCCATTTAGGATTTCTTTGCATTGGCAGGCACTGCTAGCCCGCTCTTATGCAGCAGGGAGAAATACACTTGTGTGCAGCTTGTTATGTTTCCTCCCACCTCCTGAGAGGTGCCTTCTGGGCATTTTATAAAACTTGGTTGGGATTCTGAGCTATGAGCTATTGCTTGCTATGTGGGAAAATCACAAACTATTCTGTGGTAGCCAGAGGCAGAGGAGAGGATGAAAGGTGTCTGAAAGAACGCCTGATGCTGTCATTCATGATGTAGAGCAAAAGAGCTGGTCCCATGTCTTCTGTCGGGCTAGCTGATCTGTCTAGTTTTTTCCTTTTTATCTCGTTGAGTTTTGTTTTGGTGAAGAGAAAAATATCATCTCTCTTAATTTGGGGGAGGGGTTAATCGGGTCGTATAGCTTTACGTTATAACTGAATATATACTTCTTGATCTTCCTGTCTATGCAGTTGCGGGTTTTAAATTTTTTTTTTAATCAAAGTATCTCTGTTTACTGCTTCAGTACTTTCTGCAAACATCTTCATTTGCTAGAGGGTCATAGAAACCCAACATAAAAGTCCACCAAAACAGACTGAGTAAATTCAGCATTCTGTTTGAATGGAAGTTTACAGACTTTTAAAAGTGGGTATTTATTATCTAACTCTCTGAGGATGGTGAAGCTGTTGAAACTGTATAGAGGCATTCAAAATTAATCAAACATTTTGGTATAGGTCACAAACACCCTGCGAAGGACCTCTGGATAGAAGTGAGAGTGGAGGCAGTTATTCCAGTGCTGTCCTGCCACCTTGACCTCAGAATAACAAATCTGCTCATTACCGGTGTCATCGGTTAAGAAAGGTCCAAGAACTCTGTGGGCTGGAGTGCAATGGGTCAGGTGGTGCTCAGACTGAAAAATGAAGTGGGTGGGAGAAGTCCTGTACCTTGAGGTCCGGCTATTGCTCAGAGGCACAGACTGAGCCCGGCACTGTTGGAGACCTTTCCTCAGGGGTCTTCACTTGAGGTCTCCACATGTATTGTTGCACTTTACATGTAGTTGCCCCTCTATCTGTACAGGGGGCAGAAAGACCATTAAAAAGAATTCTTTATTCCCCACGTCGTGATGGGAGCTTTTTCAGTGATGACGCAGCAGTGTGTGATAACCTATTTCTGTACACAGAGGAGTACGGTTTGGGGTCTTTGTGCTTTTTGCTGAGGTTGGCCTTTGTGTAACAAAATGGGACAGGGGGGTTCAGCTGTAACTAAATCTGATCTGCTTCTGAGAGTATGTTTAAGGTACGTGATGTCTCTTAATTGTGGATTACTGCAAGGTGCCAAGGTTCATATTGGCAGTGCCAACCTGAATACCTCTAACGGACAATGCTAGTCTGTGGCAACAGATACCAGCCCCTACTGAGGCCCTATTCCCCAGACTTTTTTTGCAAATAATACTAATATCTGTGGTGAAGAAAAGGAGTTGAATCATCTTGCCAGTCAGATTGGCTTTTTTGCCGTTATTTCCCCGATATCAGTAGCTCATGTGATCTCTTCATTGGCTTGTTCTCCTTCTGTTGGACCATGTATAATGTTTACTCTGTTTAAAAACAAACAAAAGCTGTGCTTATTTGTAAAAATTCTTTAAATCATTTTAGTTATGCTGAACTTCTGAAAGGTATTTGAGGTGTCTGCTACTGTCAGTCTCGCTCCTGTTGCATCATCTCATATGATGCTCCTCTACAGATAATAATTCTTTACCCATGAGAATTTGTTTTCATTTTGTTCTGAAATGAAAACAAGGAGCAGAGGGGCTGATTTGGATTATATTGATTAAAATTTATTTTTCTTCAATAAAGTCAAATAGAGTTTTCTCACAGTATTAATTCTATGATGATACCAAGGGCTTCATGTAGGAGGGCCACAAGAGAAAACAGTATGAAAAGATACAATGTTAGATCTAATATGCTTAAAAAAACTTTCCATTCCACTAATTCCTAAATATTTGGCAAAAATATTATCCGAGTTACTGTATTTCTACAGAAGAAAGAGCTGGGTAAATCCTTAAATATCTTTTTACAAGTGGGGATGCTATAAGCACCCCTGATTTAGAGTGAGGAGCAAATATTTAGTTTACAAAACTTAAAAAAAAAAAAAAGCTAAAATTTGCAAAATTTCTCTGAAAAGTTTTGCATTACTTGTATCTAATAACTCTATTTCTATGTTCAAATTAGCAACCAAGGTGAAAAGACAAGAGAGGAGGAGGGAAAATTTCAATTGACCAGTAGTATAAGAATAAAATACTCAGGATACTAGGGATATTAAGTCTTCAGTATTAATTTAATTTCTTTTTTTTTCTATTAATGTTTTATGAGCTACTTTGACATTACTGAATGTAGGGAACACACATGGGTATTTTTTGAGTTCTACAATATCTGAGTTACAAATTCTTATCTTTGCAAAGGTCATTGACTCAGGACTTTCTCATAAGGGCACCCTAATAGTACATGGGGATGAACCTGGAATAAGCACTCAGAATAAAAATAAGCGATGTTGTCTCAAACACTGAATTAAAATATGGATCCTCCTACCACCATGTGTAGTGCAATATGCAGAAACGTAGTTAGAAATTGCTTGCAATTACTTATACAGCACAAGTCTGCATGAGTAAAACATCAGGTGGTCTTCCTGTCTCCTTTTACAAGCCTTAAATTATTTAATTTTTTTCTTTTTCCCCTGTCCCTTCCTAAGATATTGAAATGGAAGATTTTGGAACAATTCCACTATGAGTTTTCAGGATGCAATTTTGGCACACAGCACCAAAAGTGAACTTTCTTTTAAGCTGAATTTTTAACTTTTCCTGACAAAGTCACTGTCTTCTAACCTGGAGTTTCCAGCCTGTTGCCCATGAAGAAAAAAATATCCTTGGTAAAATGATCACGTAGGATATGTTGTATGCTAAACATACAGAAATACGCCCTTTGCATTTAAAAAAAAAACCCCAAAAACCAAGATTTCAGAGATAGTATGAGTGTCTTAGATCCAAAACGTAGTCAATTTCAGAAATATTTTTTAATGCACTTATTAAAAATGAAATAAGAGTTAACTAAAAGAAAATTTAAAAAAGGAGCCTGATGCTTTAGCAAAGCACTATACAGTGCTGGTGGTACAATTGCTGGAAAAGTAATAATGCCTCATGATTAGATAGTAGCTTTCTCCAGCTGTGCTGTTTTCACCGCACTGCTAGGAGTAGCTGCTTTGTTTCCTCTGGGGTGATACAACTTGATTTTAAAAAGGAAGTCGTAAACTATAACACATGACACCGAGAAATAAGGTTATTAAAGGAATTAGTGGACAGTAAGCTGCTGAAGGCTGTCAGGGTCTACAAAATTAGGGTGGAAATGGCATTTGTTGACATTTGTTTTATTTTCAATGGATGAGGACAGGAAATCCAACTGGAGTGTAAACTTGGAGGATTGTGGTAGCTTGTAAGGAAGTGTGAGTGCTTCTGTAAGGATATATTTTTGAGAAAAATGCAGAAGTGATGATAAGACTGTTTGGAGAGTGTTTCTGATTTGTGTAAACAGTCCGGGGTAATTAAAATTGAAATTTCAGAAATGCTGCCTATGAATCACCTGACATAAGTTAGCTGTGTGACCATTTTGCAATGATTCTGGTGCTTCACTGCTGCTGTTACTGTCTTCAAAAAAGTCTGCTAATATCTCTTGGCTGTACTTTGGCTGAGCAGATGCACAAGAGGAAAGCTGGCACGCTGTCTGCGTGCTTCGTAGGTTACAGATATTCCATCATCTCATCTCATCGCTGATTTATATGGAGGGCAATAAAACTCTTGCAGGATTCAGGGGTTTTTTGTGGGTTTTTTTGGTGTGGGGTTTTTTAATATTGGGAAGATACTTCAATTTGCAGGATACAAGCTGGCATAAAAAGAAATAATTTTGAACAACCAACCAACCCAGAAAACTCTGTGCCTCTGGAATATTTGAAAGCATCATTCTTCTCCAGCCCTTTTGCCTTGGGAGTGGAGGGACTGATTGTGCCTCATTGGTCCCAGAGCGGCATTGAACAGTTTGAGATCTGTTCCAAATTTTGCCCAGCTGTTCACGGCTCAAAGAGCGAGTCTCTAAAGCAACATTTCTGGTGTTCTGGCCGCATCTGTGCCTCCATGCTCAGAACCCCGCAGAGGCAGACACAGAATGGCAAAACGATTGGCCTCTGCAATCCCTTCATGCTGTAATATATGGAGCTGTACCACTACATATGTAGGGATGTTATTTGTATTTCAGCAAAAATACTGCTATTATCCAAATTGTTCATTTTGGTTTTGGAGAACAAATACTTGTCTGAAAAGATTTTTTTTTTTTTATAGTTGTTTAATAAGCAGTGTGTTTCCCCTCTGGGGACAGGCGAGGGGATTAATGTGCTGTATTATCCATCTCCGCATAAATCTCTCTGGGAAGTCAAAATTGATTCATTACAATTGTGGTTATGCCCTAAAATTTCACTGAAAAATACTGCAGTTGGCAATCTTGCTGTCCACATTCACCATTCTAAAAGACTGAAATAAGATCATATCATCTCATTGGGACCAATTTTCTTCTGTCATATTTAAGCACTACAGAGGTTTTAACGATTTAATAGCTATATTTCACTGCTTAACAAGAGAAACACCATAATATTTCTCATCCTGTTATGAGTGCCCCTCTCCTGGTGCTCTGTTATTAAATATAGATTAGCTTTCCTGGGAAGAAAAAAAAAAAAAAGTGCTATCTTGTTCTGATGTTTTAGATCTTTCTTATTGTTCTCCTAAATAGTTTGCAGAACTTCCTCTCCTGTTCTAATCCCCAGCACGATCATTTCTATGTGGCATATTTACATGTTGAACAACACTGTTTAACTTTTTGATGAAAGAAGCTAGTGCTCTGTGCAGACCTTCAACCCATCTCCCCATGGCTTGTGTCCAAAGGTTACAGGAGTTGGGCACCCTGCTCTTCTGTGTCCCTGGAAAAATACATATCCCTGGAGGGGTTCAAGGCCAGGCTGGATGAGGCTTTGGGCAACCTGGGCTAGTGGGAGGTGTCCCTGCCCATGGCAGGGGGTGGAACTGGATGAGCTTTGAGGTCCCTTCCAACCCAAACCATCCTGTGATTTTTCTAGAATGGAGTTTGAGAAAACACTAATTCTAACAGTTGGACTGAATTATATTGGTTACAGTGAATAATAATTTCATTTTAATGATGTCCTTTATGGAGAACAGAAAATCAGAGCTAATCATACGGAGCACTTTTTTTGGCCTTCAGCCTTTTTACACTTAAGCTCTGTCAGGTAATGAAGAGGAACATTCTTTTCAAATATATACAGTATTTAATGAAGATGCATAATAGTTTGCCTATTGCAAAAGCAAACTCAATATGAGAGACAAAAAGCGGCATTTTTCCCATCTCTTCTTTCAATTCATGCATAGCAATCACTTTAATCTTTAGGCTGCTCATGTGCCAATTGCTAAGCAGGCTTCTCCAGCGTACCTTTGGAGGCCTGCTGCTGCACGCTTTTTTTTTTTTTTTTTTTTTTTTTTGGGAGAGAGAGAGAACAGTATGTCAATAGAAAATATTGGCTTGAAATAGAAATAGTCTCAAACTTACCTCGGTGGGCCAGAATGTTGTGTTCTTGTTGAAAACATCTCTTACTTCTGAGCAGTTGAGGAGTGGGATCAGGTTCATGTCCTTGCCCCACTTCCAGTTTTTGGTTTATAATGACATGTCAAGCTTTTCTGGTTATTATGCATTGAGATTCTTGTTAATAAAGTTTTTCACCATGGACTCGTGACATTGCTGTTCTGCAATGACTTCCGAAACTTACATACCAAGAGGCACAGAGCTTTTTCTGCCTGTGACACCTGCCAGCAGCAATAAGGAAAGAAGTACCAGGGTATTTGAAACACGTCTATCCCATTTTGGTAGGCAATGATTAAAGGATATAATGTATTATAAAGGATAATATATTATGCTTTTATTTTAGAACTAACCTTCTGATTTAAACTTTTATTAATTTATTTTTGGGTGACTTTATTTTCATTTTGAATGTGCTTTTTCTTTTTTCTAGTAAGGTAGAAAATGCCTTTTGAAAAATCTTTGCATTTCTGTTGACCTACACACTTGTGTAGCTTTCAGCTTTCGATACTCTGGGTGTGCAGTTGACCTTTGTGTTTCAAAGTAATCAGGATTTTTAGAATGGCTCCTTCCCCTTCCCTGCCCCCCTGCCAAAAAAAAAAAAAAAAGCAAACTACCTCCATTTCATTTCAGTGGGAATTGATTGCATCGTAAATCTGTTGGTCATCTTTGAAAGTGCGAGCTGAAGTTTCGTTGGAAGACGTAATTAATACTTAGAAAATTGTATAGTGCTTTGTGTCCATCCCGGAAAGCGTGCGAGTGACAGTTATATTTTATACGTTATTTCAGTACCTGTACTTCTCAATGGGTTGCGACTGCCAGCTGCTTCCCAACAGCCCTTTCAGGAACAGGAGGACTTTTACTCTACTGTCCATAAAAATCTGCCTCTGCTGTTGCCACCAAACTTTATGTAAACCATAAAATATCTTTTTGGCTCTGACTCGAAACACAAGGAGAATGTTTGCACAATGAACATCAGACATTGTCAATGGTAATGTGTAATGTCTGTTGGCAGAGTTGTCTGCAAAGATCTCTCAGCCAGCCAAATGTTACTTCTATTTCACTCAGAACTCACGTCTGTCACGGGATAGGAAGAATAACAGGTTGTATTAAAATTGGCTACTGGCAGTTTCATTTTTTTCCTGTTGCTAGCCTTTTGAGTAACTCCTGGCAGCAACTATATATAAATCATGTTATTTTCAAGCCTTCTTTAGCTGACTCTGGATAGTGGAATGCTCTAATGAAAATCTTATGGCAATTAAATAAAAAAATTATACGCATATGTGGATACATGTATATGTATGTACGTAGATATCTTAATGGATGTCTTCAAGGTGATATGCTAGGTCTTTAACAAAGATGCACACAGGAACGGTCAAGTGTTGCAATTAATTTCACCAGCTTCTGACTTACTATATTTTTAATATCCACGGTGACAATATTTGAATCAATTTGGGCTTGGAATAGAGATCTTGCGCTTCACAGCTGATAGTAGGCTCAAAACATCATATTTTAATAGATATGTAGGAAAAGAGAAGAAACAATCCAATAATACTTTTTTTTTTTTCCTTTGTCATCTTTTATCTTGTAAGGTTGTAAGGCTTCCGTATTTGCTACTGGTACTAATACAGGTGTATTATTGTGCACCTATCTATGTGTGCATGCGTTTGTGGATAAATTCTGATGTATGGATGGTATGAATACTTTTTCTAACTAAAGCCTTCAGATTTTTAACACAGAATTATAAACCAGGCCCGTAGTCTATCCTCAAGTAGTGACATTAATTCATGTATGTAGGGGTTTTTTTTTGCTTTAACAAGAAGTTTCAAGAATCTTTATGAGAATTTTCAGTCAAGAGATTCAAACAAAAGGGGAGTTCATTGTGTGGATGCCCAGGTATAAAGTCAGTCATTATTCCTTACGACACTGTGGAGCAGACTATTGAACAGCCATATTCTGCTATAGGCTTTTCTGAATCTAAACTATATCCAAATGCGTTTTCCAGGCTTGAAGAACATTTGCATAATCTATGGAAGTAATAAACCAGAAGAAATTTACTAGTGGAATTCATCAAGAATCAGTCTTGGGACCAATTAAAAATATATTTTCAGGAATGATCCTTGTGTAGATGCAATCTGTGCATAAAGATAAGAGGCATTGTCAGTACAGAGGAGTAGTAGAATGTCATACACAAAATGGAGACCTGGAAGAACTGCAAGAATAAAAGTCAATAAAATTTACTGGTATGAAAAGCAGATCCATGCATGTGAGAAACCCCAACACGCACTTCTGCGAGGTGAGAACTCATCCAGCGGGAAGGCTTTAGGCATACAAGCTGATAATAACATGGCTATGGTTGCCTGAGTGATCGAGCCATAAAAAGGCAAATGCAGTCTTTCAGAGCACTGCAAATTATTTCCAATCGAGAGGAAAGTATGCTAATATTGTAATTGCACAAAGGGTTTTTCAGCTGTCTGCTGGAATGCTGTGCACAGTCCTGGTCACTCACACCCAACAGGAAAACAAAACCAACCAAAAAAAAAAAACCCAAACCAACTAAACCCAAAATCCCATGTGATACCAAACTTGGAGAAGAGCCCCCAGGCAAGGCAGGATTTCAGAGCCTTCCCCACAAGAAAAAAAATTAAGGTAGGCTCTCTTAAATCAGTCATCCAAAGCTGAGATTTTTTCGCAAATATGCCAGGGAGCTAAACAGCATGGAGGGAGGAAAAGTTGAATATGAGCCCAACAATATGTGGCTATAAGATTACTCTGAATATACTGATAGTCCGGGCAAGGCTCCTAACCACTTGGGCAGCCAGGCCAGGGGTAGTGGGAAGGTCTTAAAGTGTCCTCAGGGACTCCTGAAGCTCCTTCTAGCTGTGTGCTCTGAAGAGTGCTTAGCATCAGCCAAAAAGAAGAAAGAGCCCAAAAAATTGAGCAAGACGCACAAGAGTCCAGCTTTATGTGGACTTTAGAAATAACATCAAATCAGGATGTCTAAGAGAGAAACATGTTTACCCCATACCGTAGCAGCCAGTAAACAGATCTGGTGTGTACTTCCAAAGGTTCAGGGCAGCATTCGGAAATTGCAGTTGTGTGCTTTGTTTTAAAGCTCAGAGAAGGTTGTATCTTTGTGTTGAGCCATGTGGTACACAATTTTTTTTCTCTCTGTCCTAGTATAAGCTTGTTCTTGTTGTGAAGGATTCTGATTTTCATTTTTTCCAGTGTCCTGTGAATGCATAGAAATCCTTTCTTTCTCGTAGCTTTCCCACATGTACCCAAACAACTCAGGATCATGAATGACCATATTCTTTTTCTCCTGGGCTAAGAATTTGCTGATATTTCACAACTGAAGGACCACTGTGGAGGATAAATTTAATAGTTTACTTATCACTTTCCTCGGAGAAGTCAGGAATTTACATCAGATTGCAGAATCCTTACTTGGTGTCCTACCCCACAGGCCATTCTTTCTTGGTTAAACAGGTGAGTGTTTGCTTTGGTGGGGGAAATTAGCAGCTGGTGGCTCATACAGGCATTATAAACAGAAGCTAAATTTTGAGTTTCTTTTGCTACAAGAGAAGATAGACATATCAGCCAATGGCCCCCAGGTCTACCAGAGCAGACATTTGACCATGTAGTCATTGCTTGCTTTAAAAAAAAAAAAAAAAGCTAAATGTATAGATATATCAATAGGCATATTTCTAATATATCCTTTAAAGGAACTCTAGACATAATTCTGTATGGTGTTTCTGATAGTGATTCATGCAAGGTGTTCTGAGCTTTTACATCTATTCTCGTTATTAACTGGGTTTATGCTTACTGCAAAGTTATTGAGAAGTGGGCAAGAAGATCACCCACCGATGTGAACAGAGTGGTGTTGACTGAACGCTGCCTTTACCCCACCAGAGAGAAGCAAACCTGAGAAAAGAAACCCAAAGTGCAGGGAAGAAGCATGTTCTGAACATGCTGAATAATAAAGTTAATTGGCGTAAATCAGCACTGCAAACCCACATAAGCATTCAGCTACCACACCATTCCTAAGGGAAAAACTGGGCCCAAGAGTTTTGATCTGTCCTGTAGTCAAGAAACAAGCAATTTTTTTAATGCTCCCTAAGAACTGAATCACTGATTTGAAAAAGACCAAAAAAAAGTATGAGCAGCTCACATACTAGGACTTCATACTGTACTCTTATACCTGGGCAAGCAATGGGATTTTTCCCATAATCATGTGTAGTCTTCTTTATTTTGTGTGCTTCCGCGAGTGTGTGTGAGCAGCTAATACAGACGGGCCAGAGCCAAATCCCCAGATTCAGGCACTTCTGAGCTGTGGAGTGTTCAAAATCCAAATCGGGGCTTTACAGCCTGAGCCCTTCTCTAATATTTATTCAGATTATGATAAATGTAGTACTTTAGAGCTAATTCTTGCTCATAATGTAGCCGTTGCTCAGTCGTGACTATAGCGGATAAATATCACACATTTATCTTGGAGCCTGTAGACATTTAAGCCTCTGTGTTCCTCAGGGCTTTATTTATTTATTTACGCCTTTGCTTGTTTGAGAGATGGCAGCAGATAAATGTTTCCTAACTGGGGATATCTCATGAGTTTTTGCTTTTGGTATCATCTGTCATAGGACAATAAATTAGAGGGAATTTCTGCACATTTGTACGACTGTATTGTGTTCGCACTTAGAGCTGCTTCAGTGTTTTCACAGGTGAGGTGATATATATAAATATAACCTTATCCTTAAATGCTGTCTTCAGAGAAAACACATCTATACTATAAGCAGAGCCCTCTCGTTGTTACAGCCCCACTGTTTTCCAAGAAGCGAGCTCGTTCTGTGATCTAGAAGGTGGAGACTGAGAAGCTGGCTCTGCTAAGCCTTGCCTAATGCAAGCTGCTTTAGTATGCACATCACATCATGCCGGCTATACTGCAGGGAGCAGGCAGTTATCGCACAAGCGTGCATCCTCAGAGCCAGGATAAACACTCCGTTACTCTCCCACTAAACTGCTCTGCTGGGAGGGAGAGAAAATAAATAGGGAGCGAGAGAGGCATTTGAAGTAACCTTTTTAAGAAGGAGGCAGCAGCCAATAGAACCTTTTTTATTTTTTTTTCTTTTTTTTTTTTCTTCTTCTTCTTCTTCTTACCACTTCTTACTAGAGAAATTCCTGTTACCTCAGCAATTAAGGAGAAGAGCCAGCACCTAGGGTTCCAGGCTGTGAGGGGGAGTAGCAACTTGTACCAGGTAGGAAGCCCTTTCACCATCCTCTTTAATTCATGCAGCTCAGTTCCTACTTGCTATGTTTCTATATGGTGGTTTGACTTCTGGAGACCTTGTGTCTGCCAGCCACCGTTCCCCGAGCGAAAGAGACCTTGGGGAGCTTTAATTGCCAATGACCTTCAGGGTATTTCTTGGAAAGACGCTGGTTCTTAGCGCTGTAAAGCGAAGCAATCTGTACTTCTGCCTGCCTGCTCCGAGGTGTGCATTGAGCAGCAGGATGCAGCTGGGTGAAGCTGCAGCTGTTACCCCTCTACGAAACCCCGTCACAAATGAGTAAGAATTAGCCATTTTAGAATAACTGAAGCAGCTGCTCTACATTTTTAGCAGTATTATTTCCCAAAACTTATTACCATAAATTCTGTCTGTGCTGGAAAGTAAGCAGATGTGCTATAGTGCAAAGTTATTTTGATAGTTATCTACTATATTTTTTGTAGTTGGTTATGCAGATTTTGTCAAGACTTTTCTAAACTTTCCTGAGACAGCCATGTCTTACGTGGCAGATTAATCTTCCTGCTGGCAAATAATTAGTGTAATAATTGTAGTGAGCTGGTGACAATATTTGCTTCACAGTATCGCTTCCCCTGAGAGCCTGGGGAATGCAGGCATCTCTCGCAGTGTTTGAGGGCTGAGGATGGAGCCCGAGGTCACATCTGCTCATTTTATCTGCCTTAGTACTCCAGAAGGACAGAGGGGAAAGTGAGGAGGAGGAGAAATGTACAATTGGGCTTTCTGATCCTGTTGTGCAGTGTTTTCCTCCTAGTGCTTTGTATTTGTGTTCACTTGCATGAATGGAGTGTTAGGTGACATCCATTCAACCTGTTTGTACTGTGATGATAATGTGATTTAATAAGTTTATGAAAAGCAAGGGCAGCTTTTGTGTGCAACGAAGAGATGAGTTCAGAGCTTAGGAGTCGATCCTGCGAGGGTCACCCTGATGGCTGAGACACTCTCCAAGTTTCGTTGTCTGATCAATTTGAGGTGCTGGCTTCTGAGCAGGAAGGGAGGCAGAGGCAAACTTTTGCGAGCTTTAACGTTCTCTTCTGTAAATCAGACCAGTGACAGTGAATTCTTAAGGGTAAAAATATATATGTATATTTACAGTGTAAGCAGTGGTGTGAGCAAGTATACCCTGTCTGCAGATTCAGTTGCCAGCTAGAAAACCTGAAAATAGTGTTCAAAACAGAGCTTGGGCATCACTGCTGTAATAAAAAAAAATACTGATAATAGTAGAGCTCTCTTGGATGACTGTAACCACACAACTTCTGCTTGTATGGAATTGCTCTGTGCAGAAACAGCTCCATATATATTGTTTAAAGGTATCTTGTGACTCTTATCTGGAGGAAAAACTGTTGAGGATGTCTAAAAGCATAGACTTTTTTTCTGATGAGCATAATGAAAAAAACAATTCGTAGAAAATGAGAATTCTATCTGATAGTAATAAAACCTAAGGAGGTAAAAAAGAAATAGCTTTGAAAATTATAGCTGTGAAATAGAGGTGAGATCTAGTTAGTGACCAGGGTTGGTTAGAGGACCTGGCAGCAGGTGAGAAGAGTTTTACCCTCTGCTTCATCTGTTCTGAGAAATTCAAGGCTTCAGACAATTCACACGTAGAAAGTACCAATTCAGTTAGCAACTGAGATAGGAAAAACTGGAATGGGAAAGTGATGTCTTGAGTCCTATTATTTCTCTTTATATATATAATATGTGATGAAGAAAATTATACCTATGCACTTCTGTTTTGTTTTGTGGTTTTTTTGTTTTTCTTTTTTTCTTTTTTTATTTTTTAACAGGTATACATTTGATGTAAAACTGAAGTGAATTATTACCTTAAAGTGAAAAAGTGGGTAGTAAGGGTAGTAAGTTGTGCACTTTAATGCAAATGCATTTCACTAGAAACTTCTAAATTTCAGGTTTCAGAGAAGTTTAAGGCAAAGTGCAGCTGGTTGGTGGGGTTTTTTTTGTGTTTTGTTTTCTGGGTGTGTGGTGATTGACTCAGGCCTTAAATTTTGGCTTTCACTTCATGGTTTGATTTATTAATTTATTGTCATACTTTGTAGGTCTCAGTGAGAAAAAGGAATCACTGCAGAACTGTGCACTGGGATATATGGGTTTCTTAGGTTGGTATTGCTTGCAGGCTGCCACCTTTCTGTAGCCTCAGTTTACTCATGTAAATACAGATGTTGGCAGCTGTCTATCTGGACACATTGTAGAACTGAGTCTTTCCAGATTATCCCTATTCACACTAGTGGTGCTTTTTGTAGATTTGCTTCTTTGTGACTCTAGTTCACTTTGTAGCATATGAATTTCACAATTATAATTTTTCTTTGTATGTTACCTGTTGCTCACCCTATTAAAAGCCTGCTTTTTTTTACTCTTTCATGACTAAAAATCGTATTTCATTTATAAAACAAGTAGCAGAAACCCCTTGATGCTTCAGCCCAGCCCTGGAAGAGGCTACTTTACCGCAGATGACCTCCTGGGGTTGGTGGGATGGCGCTGGCCCATTGGGGAATCCTGTTACCTTTAACGAGGCCCCTCAGGAGCTCGAGAGTCACTGCCAAAAAATCTATGTCTTCATATCTAAAATTATAGATCAGACTTACTGTCCCATAAATCCTATGGTTTCTCAGCAGAAATGGTGCAATTGGTTACGCTGAGATTTTTTTTTTTTTTTTTTAAATAGAAAACCAGACTAATCTGACTACCAGAGGAATTACTAGTTGACATCCCCGTTGTGGGGGTACCCCCTTAGGTCAGTGCCTTTGACCAAGGTTCCCCACCTCTCTGCTAGCTCCCAGACCTGCTCAGTGATGGTCCTTCCAGCATCCATGCAGTGGAGAACTGGGTCTCCCAGTGCCATTGGCAACAAGATGAGGAAGCCTCAGATCAAGGTCTTTCCTCTAGAAATAGGAAAGAAAAAGTCCCTCTGGAAAAGTACAAGTAATGGATGTTTCTTGGTGCTTTTTGCCACTTTGCTGCAGTGTTCTTTGTCATCAAGGAATTAGCCTGTCTGGAGAGTATGTCATTAGCATAAGGACTATCAAAATGCAATGTATGAAATTCGAGGTGTTGATATAATTCTGTATCATTATGGGTCCCCAGAGTGGCCATTATCTTTTGATCTAGCTTTAGTTAATTATAATAAGCTCCTTGGTTTTTGGAAGCAAAAGAGTAAACACACAGTCCCAGCAATGTGTGATGACTCTGCAAATTTATCCGTGAGGATTTCCAACCAGCCTCCCAGTGTGCTTTTGAGGGGCAAGGGCTGCACAGTGGCACTGGTCAGGCACGGCCACACTCCCGCACGTATTCCTTCTGCTGGGAGTGGGACTGAGAATATGAGACTAGATTTCCCTTTTTCCACTGTCAAGATATTGAGTAACATTCTTCCAGGTGAACACTTGCAGACAGTCAGGGACTTTTTTACTTTGCTTTCTATGTGTTCAAGGGATGAGAATGAATGGCTGAATCCAGGGGACCAGGATTAATGGCAAAGGCTAACGAACATTAGCTACCATGGCTATCATTGGGCTTCACTGCCAACTTTAAGAAAAGAGTAAGTTACTTAACAGCACACAACTTTTGAGATTTATTTAGGCAATAATCCCCAAGAAACCAATAATTACTTGCAATTAACTACTGGCTTGTTGGTTGCTGGACCATTAGTGCTTTAACAAACTGTCTGTTAACAAAAGTAACAGCAACTCCAAATTCTGAGGCGGGTATTTGCTCTGACTGGGTGTTTCATGTGATATAGCTTCTTTATCTGTCCTACACTTTTTTTTATCAGCTAGGGACTCATTAAATAATTTCTTCCCTGTTAGTGCCTTTTGATGCTGTGTGGAAAGTCTGGGATGTTGGAGCTGGATTTGTAATATGTATAAGGCTACACTTGAGATAAAATGTGGGGATTTTGTTGTTTTTTCCCCTGGAATCTTATTGATGCTTTCTTTTAGAACATCTTATGCAATACTATTATTTAAATAGTAATTAAAAAAAAAAAACACAAAAAAAACCCCCCAAAAAACCAAAACACAAACACAACTTGCCTGATTTTTCCCCCCCCTCCCCCCCCAAATGAAATTATAACTTTGGACAGAATCTCATCCCTGGTCTGATTCAGTCAGTCCCGGTAGCAGTGTTTAGCATAAGGAAGTTCTGATATAGGTTGTTCTTAGGATAAGCAGAATTGGAAAAAAAAAAATCTTGGGAAGGTTTTGCCTTCTCATCATCCTCAACATCATTCAGAGTTCAAAACTGAATGGTGAGAGACCCGGAAAATAACCTGGAAGACGAACAGCTGCTATTTTAATAAGTTTATTTAAAGTTTCAGGTTTATTTAATGTTGTATTTCTTTGTTTCACTTTTAATTGGCCAGAAAAAAAAGAGAAACAAGCTGGACAATGTTATTTCTTTTCAAGTACCACAGCTGTTTTATCTCCCTGGGCTTTGCTTACTTGATCCAGGAATTGTCAATAGCTCAGGGTGCAAGTGTGCGTGCAGTGACTTTTCGTTAAAGAATTGGGGTGGGCAGCTCTACTAAGGCTGATTAGAACCATCACAAGATCTGCCACGCTACAATGAAATGAAGGGAGATGGATTTAGGTCAGTATCTAATGAGCCCCACATGCAATGTTGGCAGGAAGAAAAGCCCTCAAAAGTTAAATATCTAATCTGAGTAATTTAGGGGGAAAAAAAAAAAAAAAACCCAAACCCCAGACACTGGCTTACATGAATCTTTAGTCTGAATCTCACCTAGTCCAGAAAATGCTATTTTTCCAAACAAAAAGAAGATATACAAGTATTTGTACCGCAAGGGACTTAACCCTGGAAACAAAAAACTTGTTAGCCTTTAGTATGTATTTTATGAAAACATTAATCACGCTTTGTATAGTTCACAAGCTCTTATTTTTATATTTATTTTAAGCAAGCAGGCAGTGTCGAGGTTGATGGCTTTTTCCAGGGCTGGTAAAATTTGTCAGGATTAAGGTACCTTATTGGAGAACTGCGAGGGAGGCGGAGAGATGGGAGAGCATTTTTTATTATATTATAGTGCATGAGTTTGGTACAGAAAATGTTGCTCGGAAGTATCTCTTTGGACAAACCAACTTCTTGTTGAAAGTATAGGGGTGGAGAGGAGGAGGATCATTCTGTTCAGCACCCTGCCTAGCGAGATGTACAGCAATTTGAAGTTGCCAGTAAAGAAGCAAAAGTAAGAAACTGAAATTCTGAGAAAGAAATTACTTCGTGAAGGTGTGATGCTGCTGGGTGTATTTTCCTTCTGTGCTTGTTCCTTACTTCAGTGTCAATCAGAGGGGTGCAAATCTCTTGGAGAAGATAACATCAGTAAAGAGAAGCGGTAAAGGTAAAAAAAGTTGTTCTTGCAGTAAATATCTTTATTTTGTGATTTTCTTTTCTTAAAATGACAGCTATTTAAATGAAATAGGTTTTCTTAGTATAAAATATATCCATCAAGCTATTGACATCAGTGTTTTGTTGAATGGGAGGCATGCCCCAGTGTTCCAGAGCGGCTGGTACCTTTATTTACATGTACCTACAACACCTGCCAGATTTAACATTGAACCACTGCATAATGTAACGAGATCTTCAAGTCTGCAGAAATGAATCAGGCTTTTGTTTTGTTTTGCCAGGGAAAAAAAAATACTTACACAGCTAAGGACATCAGAACCTGACTTTCAAGTGAATTATTACCTTTAAGTACTTAAATATTTGAAATTAATTGTTCTTTGGTACATTAATATCAAATGATCATCTAGGATCAACATTTGCCATATCTGAGCGTAATTCAGGCAGAATGACAGAGGAATTACGGGTTGCACTGTCATCAAACCCAAGCAGTTCAGTGTGATTCTGTTGCAACAGAAAACAAAAGTCAGCTGCTTGGAGCTGAATTACCGGCTGTGCCGGCGTTCTGACCCGGTATCCACCATCGGGTGCCTCTGTAGCCATACAGAGGAACAGCTGCACTTGAATCTTTCTCCCCGGTGAGCAGGAAAATTGCCCAAATATTTAGTTGAGTTTCCTAAAAAGCTATTTAGGAGGTAGCCTCAACACCAGAGACTCCGAACTCTGTTTGGTCCAGAGTTAGGTCCCTCTTCCCATCCTGTCCCCAGACACAGCACAGCTGTGTTATGTTCTTTCCTGGGATGGGGTGTAAGGCCAGCCTCCCAGGGCATCCCACCAGCTGTAGTGTTTGTTTGGATCCATAAGACACTGTCGTGTCTTATTGAGATTTTCAGAACCTGTGTCCACATTACAGTCTTTGGAACTGGCATGTTTGGAGTTCGTTGTGACACTGGAGGAGTTTTGCTATTAGACTCAGGTGAATCCTCCAGGTGGCTCTTGGAAGAGCTCCAGTTCTCCCATTTTGCTATTAATTGCACTCGTACTTGAAGTTCATGAGGTTTGCATAATTATGTTGAAATGTTTGAAGGTACATTTACATTTTGAGCACTAACGTAGTGTCTGAGGATAGAATCCAGCGAATGCCATGTGTTGGGGAACTGGGATTCTGAAATGTTACGTAACATTTTGGGAAAAAAGATGTTACAAATTGGTGTATAGGGCTGTATGCTGTATACCCTGTATCCCAGCAAGTGTGTTCCCTGGGTGAATCTACACTGCAGTTTAAAGGGGAAGACGCACAGTCGTGTCCGCTATCCTCCCAAAATGATGACACGTGGTCAGAATGAGTATCAAGGGGGACACCTAAGCCCACGGTAAAAGGTTGGGTGCCCTCCTCGTGTGTTTCTAGAGGAAGAAGGATGCTGAGAGGCAGAAGGGACAAGAAGAGATTCTCATGGGATGCTGCTTTTTTGCAGCACATTAGCAACACCTGCTTCCACATTCATTATTTTTGTCCTGCATAACAGCAGTATGCTAACTTTTCCTGCAGGATAGAAATGAACTTCTGACTTTCAAAACATTGTTTTACAGCTGCTTAAATAAACCTGAGGACAAAGGTAGCAAGTAGTTTCTGTGGTTTTGATCTCCTGGTTAAGGAGTAAAAGGACTGTTCTCCACTCTTCATGCTTGCATTCATTATTGCTGGCTGTGGGGTTAATGTTTCTGAAGTCCTGATGTGTATCAGTTGCATCACTTTCTAAATATTTCCAAGGTGTCCCGTAAAACGCTATGAAAACAGTTATACTCAAGATAGGTCATCATTCAAGCCTTTGAGCCAGAAAACTCAAAAGCAAGAGGAAAAACCCCTAAAAAATAGATTTATTTGTAACACGGAGAGATTTATCACCAGGGATAGGCTATGACTTCATTTTCAGGGAGTTAGCACTGGTTTGTTCATAACTCAAATTTCTATTTCAGTTTTCCAGTCTCCTGGAGCTAGGATAACCATGTATTTTTCTCTGAACTTCGTTAAGAGCAGGTTCCAAGTGCCATAACTTGATGAAGGTTAGACTTGTCTTTAGAGGTACACAGTTTTCATTGGGGTAACTTCTTATTGATAAATGAAGAAGCTGCTCTGTGCCTGGTAAATGTGTTGCGGTCAAATCCTACCTGGCTCCGTCTCCAAGCGAGGGTTGGCACTACGCATTGTGTGTGGCTGTCACGCCAGCTCTGCAGCTTACAACTGCGCTGCTGTCAAGTTTGAAGTATGATTACTTTGGTTTAGACAATGCTCTGTATGGAGATAATCAGAAATGTGAAAGATATGTAAAGCATCTGACACCTTGGGTAAGTAAAATGCCCAGATATCTGTAAAAACTGGTAGTTTTTCAGAGAGGACCAACACGTTCTTGAATATTGCTTCAAGTTCTTCAAAGTCAATGATATCCATTACTGTAATCTGCTGGAGACAAACTGAGATTACACGAAGAGGACTGGAGTGTGGCTACACGTAGGTCCCTCAGGAATTGCTCCTGGTATATCTTGTTTAAAAATTTCAGTAATTCCCTTGGAAAAAGAAATCAGCAAAAGTAATTTTTCAGATGCCCACAAAGTTTTTGGGCCCTGACACATTCTAAAGGCCCAGGGACTTTAGAATACTATACAGGAAGAAGAAAATGACCTTGAGGACTAGAATAATAGTAGCTGAATGAAATTCAATAGGACAAAGTGCAAGATCATGCATGAAAACAATACATTTCTTTCATAAACTAAGAGCTCGTTAATTGGAAATGACAGAGGAGGAGAAAGTCACAGGATGACTGCAAGCCACCAATGCAACACATCGATGAAAAGGGCAAATACAGTTTTAGGCTGTGCTCCATGAGATATTTGCATTAGCAAAGGAAATACCAAATACCTGCACTAGCTCCTGCAGAAACCATAATCTAAGAAATTTTTAGTAGTTCTCTTTGCCTGCTTTTAATTAAGGTGAATTCCAACTATAACAGGTAGAAAGAAGGGTTACAGGATGTTCAGGAGAGAATGGTAAGTCATTCATAAGAGGAGAGACTAAGACTTTGTCGGGTTTAGTCCAACCAGATACATGTGTTAAAAGATGAGCAGTAAGTTAAAGGGTGACAAATATCTTTCAGATGGAAACAAATGTGCCTGGCTCTCAGAAATGTGCTATTCTGGACCCAGTTTTAACAGAGGTCAAAAAAACCTACCCTGCCTTTGAGCTGGAGAAATCTGCTTTTCTTAAAGGAGAAAATTGAACTTGCTTGACAGTGATTGAAGGGAGTTAGCCTCGAGAGCAATCACTTCCATTTCTTCTACGCATTTAAAAGGAAAGGCCAATATTGAAATCAGTTCTATTATTCAGATACACCTAAGTTCATGTGTGGTTCAATGTCTATTTACTTGGATTGTAGCAAAGATGGGAGAAATCAGCGTTAATCACAAACTGCTAGAAGAGTGTTGTCAGCCTGGAGAGAGTTGCAGTGTTGCAATGGCATTGATGATGCAGCTTATGCTCACGGGCGTGTTCTCTTTTTATTCTGTCTGTAAGGACATATCCTGCAAATACCTTCCTTGGATATTTGTTCACCTAAAACATTGGGTGTCAATCTACTTTTAATCTGATTTTTCCCAAATCCCATGGCTTAGATCCAAGTGGGCCACATGCTAATCACAAATAGAGCAAAGACAGGCTTGAACTCCTGTCGTGTAAACAGCTCTTTACTTGAAAATTTGCCTTAATGTATTAATAGAGTCCCACGAAGCTGCCATCTCTCTCCCATCCTGCTGATCTGAATTGTTAGCTCTGTAGGTGTTAGGTGGTTTGGTTTTTCTTTTTTTTCTCATAATGAACTGACACTAATTTCTTGCTGCTCTTGGTGTTAGCCCCGTCCCCCTTGCTGAGCTGAATTGGTACTTTGGGAAAAAAACCATCTCACGTCTGAGTGTGAAATCAGTGGGCACGAACCAGGAGGAAGCGCTGTGTCTGTCAGGGCAGCAGGGGAGGGAGGGCTCTTTGGGAAGAAAAGGGAAGGAGTGAAAACTGTGAGTGATGAATGCAAAGGAGAAATGAGTATGAAGGGAGAAAAAGCATGAAGACAAAAAGGTTGACAAGGAAAAAGAGGGAAAGCTGGGGGGGAATATTAGGAAAAGCAAGACCAACACAAACATGGTGAATCACCCTTTTAAATATTCATTAGGCTGAACAGGATTGCTACGGAGTAAAGCCATACAAATTTTAACTTTTACTGCAAAGTTTGTAGTAGAGCTAAATTTTATATAGCTAGAACTGTACTCTAGCGTGCTCCTGAGAAGTATCCAGGACTTACTTCGCTCCTGTGTTTTACTGCAATTTTATCTCATTCCCTTCCAAGGCTTCACTTTGGGCTCCACATCAACACAAGCTTAGTAACCTTGGGAGAACCCCTTTTATTCTTTCCCTTGTTGTGGAGAGCATCTCTCCAGTCCCCCTGCCTGTGTACATCCAGGAGACAGCAGCAGAAATTTATCCTTTTATTCTACAATGCCTGAGGGTACTGGAGCAGCTCTGAGAACAGATAACAACTGAAGTTCCTCAAATACTGTCAAATGGTAATTGTGGGCTTCAGTTGTGGTTTTTATTGTCACAGCGCAGTATTGCTCAGAGGGAATTCTTAGAACCACCATGCTCATGTACAGATTTATTTATTTTTCCTCCCTCCCCCAACTTGAGTTTTCAGTGGATTATATTTTCTTCACCTTCAGTATCCAGATTTGTTTATCTTTGATTTTTGTTGCTGAATTATTGGTTGTACCTAGTCAATGGACAGCATTTAGGCAGGCAATGGTGAGGAACAGAGACATTTTATTTTAGAGTGTGTAATTGAAGGTGATCGTGAAGTAACTTTTTACAAGAAATAGCCAAAATTATGTTCCACTTTGCTTTTAAAAAATTTATTCTTATGTTGACTGCGTGCATGTTCATCTGAAAATGGAAGGCAGAGCAGGAATAATTGTCTATGCATACTTTGTAAGCCAGACAGTTCCAGTGGTAAGAAGGCAATTCCTGCCCTGCTTTAGTGGAAAGTAACCTTGTTCATTGTCCTGAGAAAATAAATGTAGTGTATCTCTGCAGCAGAATCAAAGGCTGATACAAAACCAAAAAGAACCCCCAAATAGTTCATATATTGAGAACACAAAAAATTTTAATTATTGCCAAGATAGACTTGATTTTGTTGGCAGCTTGAATACTTAAGAAGAGGTGGCAAGAAAGGGGAGCCTTGGGTTTTGGGAGAAGTATTCTAAGATAATACTTTAAAACTTCAAACTCCAGTATTATTCCTTGATGCTTGAAAATTCTACTTTTTTATTGCATAATGTAGAGAATGACTGTATCACATAGAAAAACTAAGCACTGTAATGGATTGATTAGGAGAGACCTACTTCTAGCACGTTCACTATCAGAAAAACACGTCATTATAGAAGACTGGAGGAATAGAAATGACTCTCTGTATCTGTCACCTCTTTTCACACCATTTAAAATCTCTGCCGGCATCTCATAAAGAGTTTTCAGTTCTTCTCTATTAAGAATCTATAGCTTGAATCACACAGCTGACAAACTTTCATACAAATTTATCTCGCAGAGCACCACTTGAATTGATTTAGGATAAAGTGTCCTACTTCAGGGAGACGTGGGTCTTAACCTGTGCTTTTATAAGTAATTATTTTTGCTGCAGGTGTGAGGGATATATAGTTGTGTTAAAGTATGACAGTTTTATAAGCCACACTGATGGTCAACATGGGAAAAAATTAAGTCCAAAACCAAGGTTCAGTAGGATTGCGGAGGGCATCTCGAGGTGGAAAGCTGAGCCAGACTTTACATTAGCTCCAGGGATAGTCTTGCTGCTCCTAGAATAGACTCCTGTTGGGAGACATTGGTCACAGTCACAGATGAACTATCAGACAACATCTGCGTTGGGCTCACACCAGGCTCCACGAGCTGCTGGTGCCAAACAGTCACGCTACAGAACTGCAGGCAGGGAGATAAAGCAAGAGATTGCTAGAATTGCAGCCAAATGCCAGCATACCTTATAATGACTTTTAATCTTTTCAGAGACATTAAAAATACATTCAGTAGAGTTAGTTTCCTGCATTTTTTGTTACGGTATGTGAACTTGTTAATGGGGACACAGCGCAGAAAGGAGAGGAATGCAGAAAAAGAGAGAACAAATGTCATGACAACAATCAAGGTGTTTCTTGGGCTCTTCAAAGAGGACTTTCCTTGACCCTCTTGAAGCACACCATTTATTACTGGAAGTGTCTAACAGATGAAAAGTGAACTCTGTTCAGCAACACTGTACATCAGGCTCCTTATTTGTAACTTGGAGCGCTGCTCTTATTGCTGTGCTGGACTTGGGTGCTCTCGGGGTTGTGAGAAGAGCAAGCTGCAGCCCCAAATTTGGAGGTTATCTCTGGCAGCTTCTCTCATGCCCTCAGGGAAAACAAAGGGCTCTGGGGCTGCCCTGTAAAGAGGGTTAATACCTGCTGCAGAAGCTGCTACTGCACTATTTGCTGTTGAATCCTTTTGTTTATTCCTCTCCTTTGTTGCAGCAAGTGTCCCTGCTATGCTATGCTGTGGCATCTGCTCCTGCCGCACTGACTCATTTACCTTGGAGATAAAACGAAGCAGAATTGCACGTGGGTAGTGGCAGGGAGGAGAGCAGCGATTCTCAGCTTTATTTCTCTTTGTTTTTCATTGAGCCCTTTCCCTCATTTGTTAATTCTAGTAAGCATGCTCCATATGTGTTTAGTGTTTTCACATATGTTTCTGTGTCTATTTAATTGTCTGCAGTAGACTCTTTCCATCTTTTCTTCCTGCTTCTTGTGTCAACTGTCTGTTTAGGTTTTAAGCTACTCAAAAGGAACCATTTCTTTGTGAATACTTCCACGCAGCATCTAGCAAGACGCAACCCTGCAGTTAATTGGAGGCTCTGAATAATCTTGCCATATAAAAAGTATAATTACTGATAGTACTCGGTGTTTCTGGTTTCTTTTTTTTTTTTAATGTCACTTTCTATTTGGGGAAAATCACAGTGAGGAACTTAATTCTTATCAATAATCACTTTTCTTAATGTGCCTGTGTGGATTCCAACAACCCACAGAGAAGAAATCTACCAGTAGATAGCAGTGTAACTGTAGTATCTCTGTAGCTGACATTTTAACAATGCCCCGATTTTTGCGCTAGTTGTAAAATCTCATTGTTCATGCTATTGGGAAGATTTTTAGCCTATTCTGTATAGAGAAGTCAAGTTTTATGAAGGTAAAAAGGCAAAAATAGGAATGCTTCCTTCCTGCAGCATACTCTACAAAGGCATGCTGTACGTGAAGGCTGTTGTCCAGAACCCTGTATGAATGATGTGCTGGTAAATGCTGTGTCTTTGTAGCAGTACTCTGATATTTTAGAATACTGAGTTTAGCCTCGTGAACTGTTCAATACTGATTGATCTTTATCTTAGTGATTTGTAAGTGTAGTTTTGGTCTAAAACGCTGGTACAATTAGTTTTTATTAATGATGATGATTTTTGTCAGCAAGTAGACAATATAAAGCATGACTTGATCTCCTAGTCTCACACTACTTTGCCACCATTTACTTTTTTTCCTGTAACATTAAAACAAATATGCCTTTTTTTTTTAAGGATTTATCTGTGTTTTTACGTCCTGTGTCCTGGTTTTGGCTCAGCCACAGTCAACTTTCTTCACAGTAGCTAGTGAGAGGCTGTGTTTGGATTTTTGCTGAGGAGAAGCTGATCACTCACTGATGGCTGGAGCTGCTGCCAGGACAGTCAAGGACTTTCCAGCTTCTCTGCTGTGCCCGTGTCTGCAGGGGCAGGAGAAGCTGGGATGGATCATAGCTCCTTTAGCTTTAAATTCTCTCCCCTATCTCTGGGCAGGGGGGAGTGGCAGCAAGCGGCTGTGTGGTGTTTACTGCTAGCCAGGGTTCAAACCACAACATCCTGTTTCTTAATATCTATTTCTTCAGTGGTTGCATTTGTAGCATTTGTAATTATACTACTAATGGAATTAATAAAAACCCCATGGCAAATGCTGTTTTTGTAGTAAGTTTGCACTTAATAAAAGTTGCTCATTCCACAGTTAGCACCCACTGTCTTCAAAATGTGTAAGTGCTAGACACCTTTCAGAGATGAGATGATGTACTTGCCCTGAGAATTGCTGCTATGAAGCGTTTAAGATAAATGTGAATCTGTCTTCCTGTCCTTTTTCATGACAGCAGCAATAGGAAAGCGCCAATCAGTTGGTTAATGAATCCGTGTGATAACTTCATGACTCTTCATTTTCTCTGACTCTGGCTGTGCTTTTGGCAGTTCTAGAGATGTTAATCTCTCCACATTTGCACAGGAGAGGTCTGCAGTCGAGAGAGGTCTTAGCGCGCTCTACCTACAAAAGACCAGCGTGTCAAAAGGCACCGCTGTTGATCTGATCTGTGTCTGATTAATTCCAATGAGTCCACTTGCCTGTCGCAGGGAGCTGTCACTCTTGCCTTTCCGAATCTACCACTCAGATGTCACTTTGGGTGTGATAATGGCTCCATCATCCTTCTCTCTCCTGAGCTGCTCTTTGTGCATCCTCTGTGCCAGTCCCAGTTCAGAGCCAGGTTCTCTCACGTGGTCTCTTGGATGGCTGGGCGTTAGCTATTGTCTGTGTGAAGCGTGGGAAGGTGAGTCACTGAGGTTTAACCCCTGACCACGGGCAACATGCTTGCTTCTAATTCTTCAGTTTTCCCCTTGTTTTGTTTCCCAGTTTCGGATTCACATTAAGATGGCAATGATTTGATACAAAACACTCTTCAGCTGTACTTTAGGATTCAAAAAGTAGACAAATTTGGTGCAAGAGCTGCTATCTTGCCCGTTTGTGGCATTCCATACACATGGAAATGCTTTTTTCTTAGCACACTGTCACTCCGGGTGTGACAGGAGACAGGAGTTTCTGCATTTGCATATAGTATAAAGTGATCCTTAGATCACAGAACTAAGGGATTTTCTTTCGAAGTAACTGTCTCCAAGATATTAGGTAGTCTTCTGGTCTTTACTTGTGGATTGGTGGACAGCCCCTTGCAAGAGTTGTGTGAAAAATCTACTGGTACTTAATTAAGTCAATCTTCAGTGACAATGTGACTTGTGATAGTTGGGGGGGAGCGGGATGGACACTGATAGCAGCAGTGAACTATTTTCAAATGTCTATGTATATTTCAGTTGTGCATTTCCTCACCAACTTATCCTCATGTATATATTAAAAAAAAAAAAGTAATTAAGTGCAAAAAGGGCAAAGATCAAAGATACGGAGCAGCTTGGGAATGAGACAATAATGGGAGATGTAGGACTTGTCTGGAAAATTATGAGTAACTGCAAGTGAGTTGTGGATATCTCCACTCTTTCATAGACTAGAACTCCTTACAGGATGGTGCATTTACAAATGAAAACATCAAGCAACAGAATTTAAACAAGCAAAAGCAAGTCCTTTTTTGCCAACATTAAAAATTCTGGTTCTCTGTACTATTTAATGCGTGAGATGCAAAAGTCTATATGGATTCAGAAGGTGAACAAAGAACTTAATGAAAACTCACATCTGCTGAAGACTGTCGAACCCAAAGGTGCACTCTCTGAGTTAATTTAATCAGGATGCAAAAATCTAGAAAGATACAAGGCAGTTATCACCAAATACTTTCAGTTCTCTCAAGCTCTCTTCACTTTTTGGCAAGACTTCCTATGGACAGCAATATTGTGTTGCTTAGGAAATGCTCTTAATGGTTTGATATAAAAAAAGGACAATTTTACTATCTTGAAATTAAATACATGAAAATAATCCTGATTTTTCTGTCTTTACAAAAACGAATAGTTTTGGTTATTCCTAGGTACAAATTGAGCAGTGGTTAATGGCTTTAGGGAGAATATAAGTACTGAAATTGAAAAACCACTTCTTCACGGTTGAGGGTTTTTAAATATTTTTAGTGTGTTCATGATTGTTTATAGTCTTTGATTCTCATAATAATTGGTCTATTATTACAGTGATTCAAACCCACCCATAGTACATAGATATGATCAACGCATGCTCTATAGACAAAATAATAAAGAAGGAAAAAAAAGTTTCTAATGATCTTGCTAATATTTTTATTTTGTCATAGGTAAATTATTATACTTTTGAATTTCTGAATTCATTTCTATTAACACCATGGGTAATATTTTAAGCTTGTAACGCTTTTCACATAAAACCAGAGCAAAACTCTTCTTTTCCTGTTTGATATTGCCATCAATCTTATGGGAAGAAATTGTTTCTGCACTATCGGGGTATTTTTTTTTTTCTAGGCCATTGCTTAAATGCAAAGTGTGTCACCGTGTTATATCACAGTGCGTATTTCCATGATCAGAGCAGCACAGTTATAGCACTGTTGATCTTATTGTAGTGCTGTGAAATGAATAAGTAAGGGCTGATAACTGGCAGCAAAATCGATATGTGCTCTTTTAAGGCAGTGCTCATTATTGCTGGACACAATAGACCAGACCTCGCTGTTAGTACCAGGAGACTATTTCAAATGCTGCCAAGGTCAAAAACAATACACTGCCTGGTATTTTAGCTTCCTCGTGTGGGTGAGAAAACCTAGAGCAGCGCAATCACACTCGTTTATAGCAGACCATTTCAGATTCTCACGTGAACGAGCGCTTTCAGGCATGTGAAGCTCCTGGAGGGAGCACCTTTAAGAGCCAGTCCCTTCCCAGTGTGGTCCTGACTGGGGTCCAGGTAACTCTGGGGAGGGGGAGGTTATGCCAGCAAGGTTGAGATACGTCTCCATTTCTTCCCCCTCTTTTGGAGGCTGGGCACGTTGACCTTTTCACAGTTCAGCTCTCTCCTCTAAGTAGGTAATCTCAAAATCGTGTGACTGGAGGGTCCTCCTCGGCCCCTTGCCTGCCTCTCTCCTTGGGCAAAGGCCAGAGACACAAGAGGTGACCAAAGCGTGGCCTGCCGGGGTTAACAGCTGAAGAGCGAGGTCTCGGCGCCAGAAAGGGAGAATAGTTGTGTGAAACCCTTGGAGTATTAAATAAATGCAGGAGTCCGCTTCAGCCTGGTCTGGGTACGTGGTTGTGCATAGCAATGGGGCTGATGCGGTCCTGGTGGCTGTGGCCAAGGAAGGAAGGCCTGGTTGGAAACATATAAAAATACACACAATGCATAGCTTGAAGAAATGTTAAATGATTCATTAGTTAATGTCTTGAAAGGACTTGGGAAGCACACTACAGAGGTACTATGTTTCAAACAGGATGACCTTAGAGTAACATCTCAGCAGCTTTGAGAAAGAAAGCGTAATTTTACTTGCAGATGCATTGTAATTTTCATATTTTGGACAATAAACAGCAGATTGACTACAACAGCAGTAAAAGCCTACTAGAATAGTTAAAATTAGGTTCAACTTCTGCCAGCAAATGATGTAACCCAATGTACAAAACCAAAGTACTATGTCAAATAATAAATAAAATAGAACAAAACAGCTTACAATTGCGAGGAGATTATGTTCTTAATGCCGTAAGAATGGATAAATGTACTATTTTCTGCCCTTGTGCTCTTTGATACATGAATGAAAACATTCTTAAAGCAGTCCATGCATTAAAATTCCATGATAATTTATTCATAATGTAAATAGTAAATTCAAATGCAATATGACCTAAAATTAATCCACTCTTCTTGGTAAATGTTTTAATGCAAACACACAACATAGATTCTGCAATCTAGCTTCTGATAGTCGTTTTTGTTACTTTTTATTATCTATGAATTATTTGCAAGATGGTTGAAACATGATTGAATGCAGGAAGCTGTTTTTATTTTGTTTAGGTCAACGTTCCTGAAAATAGTTCATCTTGGAGCAAAATGTTAAGAATACTATGAAATGCATGATGTTGCTTAGAGCTAAATGCTAGAGATACATGGATCACCTAATTGTTTTTCCTTTACAGTAAAGCTCTGCTCTTTGTCAAGGGATTACTTTTTTAGGCACTAGGGAGCAACAGTTCTTCACTGTTCTGTTGTCCGTATTTTCTGCTCTTTCTCATTTCTCTAAACAGCAGTTATCAAAGAACAAGCGGAACCAATCCCGGGGTATTCCACAGCTGTTGCTTCATTTATGGCAAATGTCCCAGACATGCTTGCCATATTCTTGTTGCTGTTATTATTTTAGGATCATCATAGCTGTTCTTAAAAAAAAAAAAAAAATTAAAAAAGTCTTTTCTCAGAATGGCTAAAAAAAAAAAAAATTAAAAAGAAAAAAGTCTTTTCTCAGAATGGTGAAAGAAAAGAAAAAACAACCAAATGATGCAAGTAATAGGTCTGTATTTTTCAGCCAGGTGTTTAATGTCTTTTATTCCTGACAACACTGCAAAGCTCTCACAGATGCTACTAAAAGCCAGCCTCATTCCTTTCAGCCTTCTGTACCAACAGCCTCAAGCTATTTCACTGATCTGTGCCTAGGGTACCTACGTATAATTGTCACCGTCGTGATGTGCTGGAAAAATGACCATTGTAAAGCAATAATGTCAAAATTTTTTGCAAGGGAGATATGCTGAATGTGCTTCAGCTCTTCTAAATTGACCCAAAAGCTGACTGAAGCACAGAAATGGCGTTTTGAACATGAAATATTGCCAGTTTTGATTCCTGCAGAGTTGCCTGTGATGAGCTGGGTCTGTGATTCTCATCAGGCTAAGCTTAGAATAGTTTGATAGAGCTGTGGTGAAAATTGTTTTTTGAGCCTTTTCCTGCCTTGGGTTCCAAGAACTTTAGAAGCACCCCAGAATAACTCCCTCAAACATGTCAGATTCCAGAATTTAATGTCTGAGTTAATACTGCTCTGGGTCCCTGCGTTATCCCATGTCCCTCCCTGCTTCTGGCCTTTCCTCCTTCGCCCAAACTGCTGGGCCATCAGCTTAGTGGTGATTTAGGAAACCTCCTCTGAGAATAGTATGCGTTGAATGAAACCATTGTCAGCACTGCCTAGTTTATCTTATGAGCGCAAATTTCACCGCACACTTAGTGGCTCTCTGAGCATTAAATAACGCGCAGCCAAGCGGCTTGTCAGCCCGCATCGTTATTGTATCGGTAACGTGCTCTGCAAAGCGAGCGCTGTGCCATCACAGAGCTGCTCCGGGAAACAGTTAATAGGGTCATTGCCTCGTTTATCTGGAAGGGAGAGTAAAATTGATGGGTAGGGCATTGACCTATTATGGAGGTTAAAAAATAAGTTGAAAAATCTGTCCATTGCAGGTGTGCTAGACCACTAGGTAATCCACAGGCAGGGATAACAGATTTGTAATTACATTGAAGTATTTCACTAGAAGGGCTATATTCCTTTAAACTATTGTCCTGTTGTCTGTGTGACACACATCTTGACAAAATATTCAGTCCAGAGTACTGCGTGGACAACTTGACGTATTGCCTTCAAACTCTCAGTACTTGTGGTACATTTAGGCTGGCAGTGTACAATTTGGTTTCTAGATTTTCATGCCAAATAGCAGATCTCCTTGATTCGTGGCTGTCAGAAACGCACATTAGAAAGTGCTTTGAGAAGTTGTATTTAGAAGTGTAAGATGACAGCAAATTGGTTATTTTTAAGCATTATATCAGTTTTCACATAGTGGAAATGATTAGGAATACTTTTGCTTTTTCTTGTCTCCTTGCTTCCGCATCCTTTTCTTCTTCCAAAGTTTTGTCAGTGGTTGTCACTCAGTCAGATCTTCAGCGCTTTCACTTTGTCATTCTTGTTATTCGGTGCTGTAACCTCCAACTTGTACATATTATTCTCAGCCATTTTTCCTAGTTTACATCCAGAATTGCAGATGGAGAGATAGTTGTACAGAATATTGGCTTATACTAGCATTTGCCAACTATAATTGCACACATGAATTACGAGTTTTCACTATACGTATAACTGTAAAGAAATTCTAGATCAAGTGCGTATACTTTGACTTGTACATACAGCTCATTTCACACTTCCTATTTTAATCTAACATGGAATTAATTTATTTATTCGCCTACACACTTGTCTACTCAAACTTATTGGCACTGCTACACTCATAAGCCTAAATCTCTTTTGGTTATGTTAGTGATACAGAGTTTTGAGAACGTCTATATCAAATACATTCATGGTTTAAAAAACTTGTAAGAAATAAGTAGAATTGATATTTTTCAAATGAACAAGGACTTTTACCTCCTTATCTTCCTGAGTCAGAAATATAGTGAACTAAGATAAACTAACCTGACAGGTACCCGTGCTTGTTGAAATTAGATCTAGCTTCCTAGGACTCAGTCTCCCACAGAGCTAAGACCCTCCTTACAGGGTAACTGGGTGTTATAATTTATTAATTCCTAATCACACTGCATTTCAAGTCTCCCTGATTCAGGGTCGATTTAAGCATGTGGCCATTTGGCTTACTGAGGTTAATGGACCACACTGGAGGTCCCAATTCAGCATGTCATAAGCTCCTTGTGGACTACGCTCCTGTTCTTCTCATTTGATGTTTTTCCTTTAACTTAAGCAAACTTATAATTACTTCTGAGTTGCATTAAAAACTCACAACCTCTATGACCTATACTCTTAAATCTTGTTACCAAGAGAGATGCGATGTTTTCCTAATAACTACCAAGAGCAAATCACATTTAGACTCAATATCACTGTGAAGTGAGGACATGGATGCTAAAAGGGGCTTTGCTTTAACATAAAGGTACACTAGTGGGAGTATTTTTGCATTAAATTTCCTGATTTTTAAGAACTTCAGGGTAAATCTGTCACACATTGGAGAAATACCTGTTGGAGTAAACTATATTCAAATGCAGCTCCAACATATTTTTCCAAAGTGTACTTCTCAATATATCTTGTACTGCTTGACCAATTCAATTTTGTACAGACTGATTACATTTTCAAAAAGCTTTTTACAGGTGGCAGTTGCCAGAATCATTATCCAGCTGAAATGTTATTAAAGCAGAAGCAGGGAAGTAAGGAATACCATGGAGGCATTCTGTAGATATGCACTTAAGCCATGTGTCTTCCTGCATTACCACTGGGTCTAGTAATTATTCTGTTTTAATGCGAGAGTTTAAATTAAAAATCTGTTAGAAAGCATTGTGCTGTAGTTGTATCAAAGCTTCAAAGTCAGCCTCGTTATCAAGGCTTGCTTCTGATGTTTTTTATCCTCTTTTATCTTCTCTCTTTGAAACAAAGGTATTTTGAAGCATAAACCAGGTAAAGTATCTTTTGTAACGGATTCATAAAAAGGAAGCTGAGAGAGAGGAGATCTGTAAGGTAGATGAAATGTGGGAGAGGAGAATTTGAAGGAATCAAATGAAAAATGATAATGGAATTGTGACAAATTACAGGCACAAACAAATTCTTTTGCTTGGCTTACATATCAGAAATCAACATGAGCTACCAGATTTAAAAATATATTGTAACATTTGTACAAATTACATTGAAACACCAGTCGTTCATTCAGGGCTTTTCAGTACAGAGCCATAAAGTCAGGCCTGATAAAGACCTGCACAGACACAAAACTTCCCTTTCTGCTTCATACAAGTCAAGAGTTTTGGACTTATGGAGCATCTTTCATTGAATAGAGACGGAAGTCTTCCATTATTTCTCATTAAGAGCTACTCTAACTATCTGAAATGTTTGTACATAAGTATGGACATCAACATCTGTTCTTTGCCACTGCATTATTCTTGTATATCACCCTTGATTAAAATCTTCTGTTACTGTAGTTATCTTCAAGCATGTGGAGATCCTACAGCTCTGCTGTGTACCGAATGAGGGATAGTTCTGAGCTCATTTCATAACTGATGACACGTCAAACTGGGGACGCGTACACTTCACCCTTTCTGTTATTTCCAGCTCTACGTTTGCTTTAGCTTGCTCCTTAGGAAAACAAGAGATTGATTTATACTTTATTCTGACATTTTTACTATCTGCTTTCTACTTAACCTGAGGATAGAGGAAAACTTCTATAAGTGAATTCCCTAACAACTGTGAGAAGTTAAGCTGGCTTGTTTATGAATTTGGAACAGACCATTCATTCTATAATATAATATTCAGTGGAGTATCTGACAAAAAAATACATTTGAGGCAGTATTCCACTAAAATATTTTTTCAGAATCCACTTATTCCTTGAGCCTTGTGAAATCCAGCAGATTGGTAGAGCTAGGACTAACAGCTGTGTGTGGTTCCTAGTATAAAGGGAACCATTTCTTTAGCAGCAAAAAAAGGTGCTACTTGCAACAGGTTTAAAAGCATGCTGCCACTTTAGCATTTTCGTATGAGTTAGTACTTGGCTTCATGAATGTGGTACCTTAGTCTAAGGGCAGCAACAGTTTGTTGTTGGATAGAACAGGGGAACATTACAAGAATACCTTTTACTGAATGGATGAGCATAAGAACATCCCATACATGAAATGAGGTTCAGCCACAGACTTTGCATGGTCCTAAAGCTGACTCCAAAATGAGCACTAACCTTAATGATATTGCTAATGTAATAAACATTAAGCTGTGAGGAAGATGATTGTAACTAGTGTCATGTTTGAAGCAGGGTAATTGTCACTTCAGGTCCATCAGGACATAAAAGAAAGAATACAAACTTACTGGGATGGCAGGTAGGAGTGTTCTTCATTAACTTCATCCCCCCTGGTCATTTTAACAGCTCCAACTGAATTTCCGTGCTGGTCCCCAGAATCTTAATGACACAGGGCATATGTGGAAAGGAAGGGGAAGCCTGTCACTCTGTTCACAGCTGTATCGAACCTATGCCTTTCTTCCTTCTCTGCTAATGTCACAGCTCAGAGAGAAATGTTTTCTAAATGGCACGTTTTAAGCTTTGACACCTGTGCAGGCAATTGGAACTGGCTGTGTTTGTTGAGGTGGTTGTGCTCCTATTTTGCTGGTGCAGCTGGATTTTTACAAAAGCAGCGTAGGGAGACTCTACCTTCATGACTGGGATCAATTTTATACCCACAAATGGACAGGTGGAATGGGAGCAGGCTGAACTGTGTCCTTACCTGGCTTTCATTTTGAATTGTATTATGCAGGAGACTATGAATGTAACTCTAAAAGCTGTTAAACCATCTTGTAACCTGCTGGGCAATAATTCAGGAACTAAAATTGTGTTTAAAATAATTCCATGTCATGTTGGTAGAAAGCTTTCAGGAAAAAATCCTATTCTGAGATTCAACCAGCAACGGAGCACATGTAAGCTAGCAAACCTTGTACTCAGAGCTGTGCTGACGTCTTTAATTACACCATCAGTTAAGCTAATTTTAATGCATACTTGAGAATGTGATAAAAATAAACCAAAGGAGATTATTCAGTAGCTGCAGTTTCATGACTGAAATTCAGCTGAACACTTAAAATAAGTCTGGATGAAACACTACATAATGTGCCATAGGGAACAATTCTACATAGGCAGCAAGTGGAGCAGGGTGGGAACTAATAATTCTTCCATCTTAGTTATATTTTATGACTCCTTGGCAAGAAAATCTAGCTCAGATTCTTCCCCCCCCCCCCCCCTTTTCTTTCTCTCTCCCAGGGGTGCTGTGAGGTCTTAGCTGGAGCCAGGACAAAACTGAGCACTTGCTGAATGAAAATCTTTGTAGTAGAAAAATCTCATTGTATTTGGGATTACACAAAATTATATACTTGGTGTCGCCAATAAGTGGTTTTAATGATATCAGCAGAACAAATTGAGGTCCATCTCCTGTACCAAGTCTCTCTCTTGTCAAAATCTGATTGTCTAGACATAATTTATACTGTAAATTGTGCCTGTATTTTCATAGTTGCATTTCTTCTGTATTTCTTTTGGAGTACATACTAATTCCTTTATTAATAGCCAAATCACTGAAACCAGGTTTCCTTAGATGCTTATTGAAAACAGCTGAGTCTGTCTGACTTGCAAGTATAGGAACTGGAATTTCACTTAATGCCTTGCACACAGGAAAAAAATGCAATAATATATTCTCCTTCAGAAAAACTACATTTATCACTTGGATCTCAGTGAATAGCTCAGTCCCTGTACTTAGGTTGATCCTGGCTGTAGTATCCACAGTTTACCTCCCATGAACTCAGAAATCCATTCTTCTACAGGACATCTACACAATGAAATCTATTGGAATTGGAATAGCAATATGTCCTAGAGCCATTTGTAATTTTCACTGTAGGACTCCCCAGGTTTTTTAAAATGAGTATATACATGATACCTCAGAACTAGGAGAGCTGTAATATCCTTTTTTAGAAATAAATTATTTAATATTTGGTTTTCCTGAGGCATAAGTGAAGTAACCAGCTTTAAGTTGCAGAGGGGCTAAGCAACCAAACAGGAATTGTTTAATGCTGGAGAACAGCTCTTCTTCATATTTAACAAGTTTTGCTTTAATAAAATTCTTTTCATTAAGGTACTGTGAAAGTCAGCATAAAACATATGCTGCTAATAAGAATACTGGGGATTTTGAGGAGACAGTAGAGCAGAACAATATACTTAGTTGTGTCGTGCTCTGCAGAAGTGTTAGCAGAAAGAATTCCTACCCCTTTTCTGGAATTTTTGTCACATACCAGAAGAAAGAACACCGTAGATCAGCAAGGCAGTGACTGGGGTAGGATATTTTAATCCAAGCAATAAATGCCATCTGCTTTTTCTTTTTTGTTCCCCCCCCCCCCC
>NW_010129399.1:0-481 GCF_000699245.1 Pterocles gutturalis | reverse complement strand
CCGTGCCAGCACCCCCAGCCGCCTCCAGGAACGGGAACCCAGAGCACCTGGAAACCACAACTCTGCAAATGCATGCACCCAAAGGAAATGCAACTGGGAGACAATCAAGAACTTTATTCACAGAAATACAACTCTTAAGACCACTAAACAGTAAAATAACTATAAACTACAACATTAGACAGAAAAACAACTCTAAAGTAGAACATTAAACAGTAAAACAACCCTAAACTACAACAGTAGAACAACTCTAACCTACAATCTTAAATAGTAAAACTCTAAACTACAAGTAAAAGTCTTCTTAAAAGGTCCCCACCGCTCTGCCAAGCCCGCATCTCCGTCAGCCCTGGAAAAAAGCAAGTGGCACGGCCGTTTGGCTCCCAAGCAGTGCCTCGCCCAGCAGAGCTGGGAGTTCCTGATTCCAGCTGGGGTTTGTCCTGATGGACGGGCAGTGCATGGGGAACACGTGCCTGTCCTGCTGCTG
>NW_010129398.1:76852-87237 GCF_000699245.1 Pterocles gutturalis | reverse complement strand
GAGAAGAGAAGGCTCCGAGGGGACCTTATGCGTCCTTCTGGTACTTAAAGGGGCCTACAGGAGAGATGGGGAGGGACTCTTGATCAGGGAGTGTAGTGATAGGATGAGCGGTAATGCTTTTAAGGTGAAAGAGGGTAGATTTAGATTGGACATTAGGTAGAAATTTTTCACTGTGAGGGTGGTGAGGCACTGGGACAGGTTGTCCAGGGAAGCTGTGGATGCCCCATCCCTGGAGGGGTTCAGGGCCAGGCTGGATGGGGCCCTGGGCAGCCTGCTCTAGAGGTTGGCAACCCTGCCCACAGCAGGGGGGTTGAAACTAGATGATCTTTAAGGTCCTTTTCAACCCAGGCCATTCTATGATTCTATGTTTCTGTCCAAGTGCTTTATCACAGCTACACATCAGAGGAGAACTACATAGAAAGCTTATCTCAGGACTGCCTTGATTTTTGCAGGTCTGAATAATTAAGTGGATCTGATTAGTTATAAGCTTTATATTCCTTTAATGAGGCTTTTCCATCTGAATAGTCCATTTTTTTCACACAGAAAAACTCCTCCTACTTCACATTATGTTTTATTGCTCTGGGCTGCATGTGTCTAATTCATTTTTGTATCCCATAAATGGTCTCTCTGGTTGTATTTTGGGGAATTCAGCCTGAGTTAGGACCCACCTTCCTGAATGCTGAGGTTACAGGTTTGCAGGGAGCACTCTGTTCTGTGACACAACAACAGCAACTAGGAAGACTAAAGCTAACCTCAAATTCATCCTGGTGGAAACCTTATTATGGTGAATAAACTATATTACTGAAGAAAATCTGTGTTTACCTCCAAACACCACGTCTCCCAACTCCATAGGAATTCAAAGGAGCTAATCTTAGCAACTTTAAGTGATGTAAGGTGACCTTTACTCCAAAAGCCTTTTCTCCTGTCTATTTTCTCCATTTGGGTGTCTTTCCATGCTCAACTGGCAGCATCAGCAGAGAGGAAGGAAAATAATAACCACAGCAGTGACTGTCGGAGCAAAAAAGAAAGTGTGAAATCTTTTTTGTATTGTCCAGGGGGGGAAAGACTATGAGCAGAGAAACCTGTGTGCTGAATTTAACCTTCATGTACATTCTAATAAGCCCCAATGTTGTATTTAAAAATGTGAATCTCTAAATTGGGGAAAACAGGATTTATATTAGAAGTATTGTCTCTGGTTTAAAAAAAAGCCAGTGGAAAGTGCTTTTGCTCATATTTTTCTCTCTCTGGGCTGCAAGGATTGATTCATCTGTTCAAGCATAATGCTGGTAGCTGAGACCGTCGCAAGGGCTGGCCCCACAAAACCAAAGCTCTTCATTCCTCCTCTGTGTAATCAGCTGGGAAGGGGCTCGCTGGCCCCGGGGTGAGCTTGCTCCGTCACTAACAGCCTTCTTCTGCCGGGGCTTCAGGAGCTGGGGGAATGTGGAGGAATGGAGAAGCCAAACCTCCTTCTCCCCTGTCTGGTTTTAATGTCACTTGTGAAGGAGCTATCGGAAGTTCTTAGTTTCACGTTTTGATCTCATTTCCCATTTGGCAGCTTGGTACAGATGTGGATTTTCCAAGCCATCTGATCTGTTTGGATAATAAAAGCCTGTTAGGTCTTTTGGGGAAAAGCTGATATACAGTTGCCAACATTTTTGTAGATATTTTCCAAGCACAGTTTCCCAAATGAACCCCAGAGGGTGAGCAGGCTGGGAGTTGCTGGAGGGCTGTGTGCTCATTTTCATCCATTTTTAATGTGCTTAAAAGAAAGAAAGAAAGAAAAAAATGCCCTTTCCTAGTGACCAACTTCTCTAAAATGATACAGTTTTGGGGTTTTCAAACTGAGGAATTTATTTTCTAATAAAATCTTGATTTATATATTTTAATCTGTGTTTCTGTTTTTCTGTCAAAACATTAGAAGAGCAGCAATCTCTTCCTCATCCATGTAGTGATGAGAGATCCTCATATGCGGTCAGGAATCAGGAAAAGCATGTTGAAATCCTATACTGTACATTTTAGAAAGCACTTAGTCCTGTCAGTTCCCTTTGAAATCTGGTGGTGGTGGTAAACTTGTGTCAGTTCTGTAATTAAGGTCATGGCTGCTAATCCGTAAACTCCCAACAGCGCTTTCCTCTCCTGTGTTTTATGGGCTTCTCCCAGTGAACCAAACTGGTAGTATTGCATCCACCACCTTGATGAGGAGTCCTGGAGCATGCTACATTCATCTTGTGGGACTTGAAGTGGTAAGAGACTCTGACCTCTTTTCTGGCATGCCTGGATATATTTACAAGGGAGTGTTGAGAATAAGTGTGTTGACTCTGGACAATCTGCTGCTGGGATGCTCCTGGATCTCATTCTCAGGAGACCTGGTTGGTGCCTGTGGGGAACACCCAGGACATGCCCTGTAGTACGCTGTACAATTCCTTGCAGACCTGTTGTGGGATGGGCATTTGGCCAAGGAGATGCCTCCAGGTCCTCTCTGCACATCTGCTTCTGACTCCCTTCTGATGTTCTGAGTGCCTCTAGTCTTCTTCTGAGCAGTCTTTTCTCCTTCTGAAATGGATCCTTTTCCTTTCATGTTTCTTCTCTTCCTCTGTTTTCTGTAGTTCTACTTAATAAAATAGAGGAATACAGATTGCTCCCTCATCCTCTCTCCCTTCCTCATTCTTATGATATCTTCTGTTGAAAGTGCAAGTGCAGTCTGCTGGCAGGACCTCATAACTGCTGTTCATGAGCTGGAGAAGTTGCATGTAAGGCTTTGCATATGGATCTAGAAATCAGTGTGACAAAGTGAATCCAGGACTCTGTGATACAGATTTTTCAAAACTAAGACTGAGGACACCATTTATTTATAAAGCTGCATGCAATGAGACCCCTCAGAGAGCTCTCATCGACCTCAGGAGGCAAATGCAAGCCTGAGCGGAGCAGAGCAAATGGCATAAAGGCAGTCACCTGTTCTCCAAACCTGCTTTGTTTTGCTGTTATGAGTGAGCTGGAGAGCCTCCTGTGTGACACTGAAGAAGAAAGTTTTATTTTTTTAAGTTCTAATATAATCAGAAAATTTTTCTCTTAGGACTGAAGAATGGCAAAGAAACTTTAAACAGCAGGCAAGAAGACTGTTACAGGTGACTCAGCCATAATTTACAGAGAGACTTTAATCAGCACAATAACGTTGAGGATCATGATGCTCTGGCCCTTTTTTCTTCCCTGAACTGTTCAGTTAATGGTTGGGCTAATTGGTAGCTGTCAAGCTTGTGCTGAATGTACTGAGGATTTCTGCGATACTGCGCTGTCCACTTGAAGGCAAGCGGTATAGTTTGGGTTTCAGAAAAATGTCAATTAGAAAGCAATTTCCATGCATTCACAGCTTACTCAAAGTCTTATAATTTCACCTGATGCTTTCCATGCTGCTTGCTCTTCCAAAACTCATCTATTTATTTCTGTTATCTGCTTCATTGTAAACTTCCAGAGAACAGACTGTCTCCTTTACTGCATGCGTGCAAAGTGCCCGCCGCAGTCTGGCTCTCCTTCTTGCTGGGACTCCAAGGTGATGCTACAATTCATATGAAGATGGAAAGTTTGAGTAACTTGTTGTAGCTGCTCTGAGTGATGAATGTGTGTGAGGAAGTCTCCTAGGACTTTTTTCCTACAATAAAGTATTATTTTTCACATTAATGATTCCAAAATAGCTGAACTTTGACTTGGACTTTTCAGCGTGTTTCCCAGTGTATGTGTTAGCTAAGCTGTTCTACTGCTGAGGGTGAAATTTTGTCCCCTGCCAGACCTGCACAGTCCCAGGGAGTAGTGGCCAACCCAGTTGTCTTTTGCTGCTTGATTTTTGAGGAGAGGATCTTATATATTTTTTGCTTGCACCTCTATAAACTTTCAGGTCACACTATGGATTGAGCACATGCCTTCAGGAAGCATTTAAAAATACCTGGTTTTAAAGGTATGTCTCACAAATAGGTATTTTTAATTGGGTAAGGAAAAAAATGTTTATTAAAGGACAAATACTCTTTTTACAGGTATGTCACAGCGGTGGTGGTGCAAGGACAGAGATAGTTGAGGTTATAGGCTTTTTATCTTCTTTTGCAGTTTCACAGTGAGCATAAGGCATTGGGAAAGGACTTTGGAGAACCAAGTTCAGAAAATAACCCTACCCCATATTTTGTAAGGGAAAATTACTCCTATTCTCTTGCTACCTGAATTTCTTGTCTGCCAAGTGCAGACTGAAGACGAGGGGGTTGCCATCCTGGACTGCCACTGCTGCCTCTGAAAGTGCTGTGCCACAGAGAAAGGCCATGGCAGCGGGAGCAATGAGTGAGGCTGAGTGAAGCAACTTCGGTGTCAAGTAGTAGAGAAAGTTTGGAAAACTTTGGATTAGGATGTTGCTAGGATATAGCCTGAATTGCCAGATGTGAGGAAAAACAAGTGATATGTAACAAGGGCTTCCTTTGTGTTTGACTTACCCTACAGGGCTCTCAAAGCTGTGGATGGTCATGCAAACTGTATGTGCTGCAGAAAGGACAAATCTGACTCACACTGGAGTGAGAGATTTGCTGTTCCTGGGCTCTGAGGTCAGGGCTCTTCACCCAGATTAGCCCAGAGAATTTTTTTCTCTTGGTATAGAATAAAGATTATACTACAAAAGGCAACAGATTCTTAACTGTCATGCCATGTATGGCATCACTGTAGTAAAATGCCTTAGCTTGTTGCCTTAAACAAGTAATTTCCTTGAGAAATCATCACTAAAAAAAAAAAAAAAAAAAAAAAAAGAATACTGTATTTTGGGGAGGGCAAAGAGGGAGACTTTCCTTTTTCCCAGTCTTGATTCAGCAACTAAAACTCCCCCATTTGCTTAGCAGGACCTACTGCCTCATGTGGGGATGATGTGAGCAGCTTTCCCTGTCCTCAAGCCCCATGTTCTCTCAGGAAATTTATGGAGGGGAGAGAATACCATAGTCCCCCTTTACAGATGGGAGGACATCAAGACAGAAATCTTCAGGTTCGACACCATGACTCAAACGCTGCATCACTGTGTACCTGCGAGCCTTGTTTTTAGGTAACCTGCTGTCCTGTGAACTCATGCCTCCCTTTTGGGAAGTCACGGCATGTGGGAGCCCAAGGTTGAGATTCGCAGATGTCTGCCCAGGCGATGGGAAATGCCAAGGTGGCGAGTCGTGCTCTTGCGGGAAGCCCCTTTCTTCTAGTAGCTCCTAGCTGTGAGCAGGGGAAGTGCTCAGCCCTTTCTCCTGACATGCACAGAGTACTCCTCTGATGCATAAAGAAGATGGTCCTCGTTTCTTCTTGTCTGCCCCAACCCCATCTGAAAGGTAGGTACTGACCCATGGGCTGCAGGGCAGGCTTCGTGGTCACCTTGGTTTGCACACTGAAGCTGGATGGCTCCACGCCTTCCACCTGCCTGCACATGGCATTTCATCTCCTGCCAAAACACCCCTTGGAAATGTAAAAAGTGGGAGAAACTTCTGGTCTGGAAGTCCCCTATAGAGCTACTGCCCCATTTTGGGGCTATTTAGGGGTTGGGTGCTTCAGCTGAGGCAACGGATGAGAGAGCGCCAGTAATGCCGGAATGTTAGACATTGCTCTTAAAAGAAGTAGGCGAGAAGCCCTCATTTCTTACAAATTTATACACAAACAAGCGACAGGAAGCAGTACTGGTTCCAGGGCTGGTCTGAGGGACACTGCCAGGTCCTGGCTGCTGGGCAAACTTTGCACAGCTGGTCACACCTCCTTCAGCCTGGTGGCACAGACAATTTTCCACCCACCTTATTGTCCTCCTATCCAGCCCATGCTGTACCAGTCTGTTGATAAGGACACTATGAGAGACTGCATCAAAAGCCTTGCAAAAGGAAAGGCGTACAGCATCCACTGCCCTCTTCTTGTCCAGAGTGCTAGTCACCTCATCACAGAAAGCAGATTTTTACTAACTCAGGCATGGTTTAACTTAGACATCATTTCAGCCAGCTTTGCATTGCACTCACTCCACCCTCTGGGATGTGGTGTCAGTGGGGACCAAATTCGTTCAGTCTCCCTGCCTCCCTGGACTTGAAATGCCTTCAACATATGCTCATGCTGCTGTCAAAGAAATTGAACCCAGCACTGAGCAATTGAGTCCCAAATATTCCCTCCAATTATCCAAACCACTTGTATTCTGGGAGAAAGTATTCAAGATGGAATAATTATGTAGTGGAGTCTTGCAGTATTTATGTGAAGGGTTATTACACCAGAGCTCCAAATGTTAGCAAAATCACACCAAGCAAACGGCATGCAGTATTTACGTGTCCATCTCCCACTGTCATAATGCTCGCTCATGTTTATGGGCAGACTTATATGGGTTTTTATTGCTAACGTCTTTCTTATTAATAGCCCCCTTGAGTTTTATGGTATATCTTTTTGGCACGATGTCAACTGGGAGTTTGCAATTACGTTTCCGGATAGAAGATGCTGTTTACATCACGTTGCTCTGTAAATCTTGGACAAAGAGAACTATGTGGGCGCATCAGGCATGGTGCTGGGCCAAAGGCACAAGACGTTTATGGCCAAGAGGACAGAGTTTGCTGCCAGAGTTACAGTGCCTTCCCTCAACTGGATGCAACAGCATGACTGGAGCTGCAGAAGGAACTGGAACTCCAAGCAGGGTTTGCCCTGAGGCACTGAGGGCTGTGAAAGGCACGAGCTCCGTATTTAGCTGAAGAAGGGCAGAAGCATCATGGGCAGTGATGTTAGTCCTGCCTGCCCTTGCAGAGGTGGGACCTGCCTTAGCGCAGAGCTCTTCCCGCGTGCTCACGAGGCCTCGTATGGGCACACTTTGTGCAATGTTAGGCAACATGCCACATGAATCACTTTGCAGAGGCTGGAAAAATGTAGCAACATATGGAGCTGAGTTTGGCAAAAGAACTGAAAACAAACCTCATAGCTTGAGTGGTTTCCTCCCATGGCAGCTGTTCACATGTGCTCTTGATGCTTGATATGGCCCCTCCCCGCTCACTGGGGAGATACCTAGAAGTCATCAGCAGAGTCCTTGCTTTGCAGAAACCTTTCACCGCCTCTGTTTGCAGCTGCTTGGGATGAGGAGTGAATCCTGCACTGACCTGAAGAAAACACAGTTGTCTGCTTCCCCTGCACAACCTTTGTGAACCTCTCAGACAGCACCTCCACAGCCTCTGAGATAGATTACATCTATACCCAGGAGCTGTTAAATAATCTGCACTGAGGGTATTCAGCTTGACTTGTAGAACCTTATAACCACGCTGGGAGAGGTTCTAATGGGCACAGCACAGCCATGTCCACACCTGATTAAAGCTCCATAACTCCAATGTGGCCCAAGCTGGCATCACAGCTCCCACCAGGAGATTTGGCTCTTTCACCAACAACCGCAAAACCTTGCAAGCCAGTTAGAAAACAAGCGGGTGGCAGTCCTTGCTCTAGTTAGGGTGTTGCAAAGACAAAGCTCAGGAGGAATGGGTTATGTCTGCTGCTACAGACTTCACATGTGACACTGGCTAACTGGTCCCTTTGGACCTCAGGTCTCCAGCCATAAGAGGAGAGAGGAATAGTGCTCTCTGCCTTAGTTCTTTGCACTTTGACTTTTACGATGGGCATGCTACCATACCCAAGGAGATCCAAGCCTTGCTCTGGGGACAGAAGCTGCAAGCGAGTTAAACCAGCTTAGAACGAACAACTTCAGTAGAGAAAGATAAACACAAGAGTTAAAATAGAATAAACTCACATGAAAGCAGGAACTCTGCAAGAATTTGATGGATTAAAACCACAGCATTGCCAACGTTAAAGATACGTCTGTCAAGCAATTTCCATTGGGGCATCTCTTTCAGTCAAGCTACATGTGATGCATGTGGACACCAAAATGCAGTGCTGTGACGCATGGTGACATCACTTACTGGTTCTCTGTCAGATGGGGCTGGGGGAGGCAGTTTCTGGGACTGTCACAGGGCCAAGGGCTGGGGAAAGGAGACAAGGAGGATCTCCATCTCAGCGCTGGTTGGGCAGTACAAGGGGGCAGAGGTGTCTCCCAGGCTCTGCTGTTGTCTGGGGACCCTCTTGTGGAGCATTTCCCTTACACATCCAGGTATGGGATTAGCTCCCATTTGGGACAGGGCTTCTCTTGAGCTTCAGACTGGTTTTTACTGAGAGGCAGGAACTTTTGCTCAGGTAGCTTCCTGGAAAGAGGTGTGACAGCCTCAGTTTTGCTGGGCTAGGCCAGGGCTCCCCATTGACCCTCACAGATGGGTTGGGTCTCAGCTCCTCTATAGGGGCCTGGGGGGATGGACAGTCCCTTCCTTCAACAGACTGGTGGAAGGATTCATCCCCTAAAGATAACGTGTCTACCCTGATCTGGACCCTATATAGCCAACTGAGTACTACTTAAAGGGATGTGGGATGAACCCACCAGGCAGACCTCTAGAGAGCTCAGATGAAGAACAGCTCAAGAGCATGTTATTTCTTTCCATTTCCTATAAAGGGAATTGAAGGTGATGAGCAGATATCAACACCTGTACTAGAAGTATCCACCATTAGGTGAACTGAATCCTACCATTATTCCTGAAAGGTTGGTGACATCCAAAGTCTACTCCTGGTCCCACACTGGACAAGAGTCCTTCATGCGAGGGGCCCTGCTGCAAGGAAATAGGTATTGATTTCATTGACTTACTGACAATAATCCATGATTATTCTTACTCACTAGAGGCCCTGCTCCAGCAAAACTTGAGAGTTTGTTTAATGCCTAAATGGGAGGGAGATAATTATGTACTTAAAGTTATTTAGCATTTAGTAAATGCTCTGATGGACCAAGGGTTGAACAAGAATTAGCTGCAAAATTGTTTGCTGTCGATAGAAGCCAAGGTGGAATCTGGCCAGGGATTCTCTCACTCTTTTCCTTATCCCAGAACACTTCACTGAGCTTAATGGGCAAAATACGACCAAGACTATTCTTTCCATAGTCTAAGTTTTCAACTAAAAATAACTGTACTCCAAGCACTTTTTCCTGTAATGCAGATAGGCTGTGCCTTCTGCCACCTGGGATGTGTACAGACCTGGTAACTCTGATCGTGGTTGTTACTTATTTTCCTTTGTTTATGTCAATATAAAACTCAGATTGTTTTTTTTTCCCCAGTCACTTTCTGTGTCTGAAATGTGAATTTGTGCAGGAAGATGTTTCATTGTGGCTTTTTGGGATAGGGCAGAGCTGGCTTTTCTGGTGTCCAGCTTATTTTCAAACAGTTGGAATGACGCCCACCACTTTTTGTAGGGATGGCTCAGCCATTCATGCAGCAGCAGCTGAACTGCCATGAAATACAGCCTGATGTACTAAAGGTTCCTGAAACTGAATCCATTTTACTGTAATACCCTGTGTTGCAAATGGTGGTAATTCATTCTCAACAGCTTGTGAAGCAGCTGCTGGAGCTTCATGTTGAAATTGCAGTTTGCCACCAGAAGAAGTGGTCACTCTTCTTCCCCACCTCTCCAATGCACAGCAGGTGCCACAGCTGCAGGAGGGGAAAAGCCCACTGACCCAGCAGAGACCCGACCCACCAGTACTGCAGGACTGTTTTTCCGATGCATGGACAAACATCTCAAGCACAACAAAGGGGACCCTGTCTGATAAGCAGTGGGGTCTGGTTTCTTGTGAAAGCAAACCCAGCTTCCGCAGAGCTGCCTCTGCTCCTTGCAGGGCTGTGTTGGCCTCAGGTGTCAATGCTCTGATGCTGTAAAATGAGCAGCTACTACACCAGATGCCTTCAATCTGCAAGTGCAAATGTGACATAAATGGGTCTAATGTGCAGGGGGCTTGTAATGGGTGACAGCTTAAGAGCTGCACTTTGAAAAAATGGTCCTCTGTGTCCCATTTTCTTTACTTGCCTTTCATTTACTTTCTCATGCACATGGGGGAGATCAAGAACAGAGCACTTACTACTGTCCAGCAATTGCAGATTGCTGATCCTTTCTCTTTCTCCATTAAAAAGAAGGCTGAGGCTATCACAGACCTCCACCATGGATTAGCCAGCATGCTGCAGGAATGGCAAGGAGATTCCTCATTTTCTGCAATGCTGCAAATTGGATTGTGTGATTTTTACCGTAACCCGAAGTCTGAAATCTGTGCACCTGATATAAAAATAACTGGGGCAGACTGTGAGCAGTTTTGAATGGTGCTCTGCATATACGGTGTGCCTCCTGGTCTACTGACTTTTGAGCAGCAGTGAGTGAACACTGAATCAGAAGAGCCAGGTACCCAAAGGGTAAGGTTTTCTCAACACTGGAAGCTGTCTGTGCTCTCTGCTCCGAGACTTGCAGCAGGCACATGAGAACGCTGTGCTTTAATATGCATCTGGAGATATTTCACATGAGGA